>NC_056717.1:7755334-7961392 GCF_018831695.1 Puntigrus tetrazona | reverse complement strand
CTGTTCTCAAATCAAACCTGCATACTCATGATTTAGTGGACTAATGATGCTAATGAATTTTATTTGACTTCGACCACAGCAAATAAAGTGGCTGGTGAAGTTTAATGTTTTTTCACCGATGCTTTATTAAAGTATTATGTTTTTAAGTGGACTTTAATTTTACATGCTTTTCTTGTCAGTCCTCTTAAAGAGTTACACTACTGTTTGGTGTCAATATGACAAAACACACACACACACACACATATATATATATATATATATATATATATATATATATATATATATATATATATATATATATATATATATATATATATATACTGCACTCTAAAAGCTCTGAAAACACTCCATAAAGTGTTGTTTTGATGGTATCAGGATAAATCCTGATTTTGTTCAAATACTACACAATGTGACTTACTCAATGATCACGCATTTTAGTTGTGTGAATACATTTTTGGTTGAGGTTGACAATAACTTGCAGCTTCTGAATTTGTTCATTCAACTTTAACATTTTACGCTTTCATTGTCTCAGCTTAGTTTGTAAGTTGACTGAGCTGGAGTATTTGTTTCCACAACACAAAAATGCTGAATCAATTCAACTCTGACGTCATAAAATACTTTTTCACGAGCATATCTCGTGAAGACTGCTGCAGACAGAAGATGTTTGTCAGCAACTTTGATGAACTTCATCACAGATAAATATTACGTATGTTGTCTAAAAAGAGTGTAAGAGCTGATTTGCGAAGTTATAACGTTACGCCAGTATTGTTTTCATGGCATTATGAATGCTCAAATACATGGTCTCCACAGCATTTCTACACATAAATATTAGCATACATATTCTCCCATGTAAGCTGCTGAACTTATCTGGAGAAACGATAAATATAGTTTGATATGTATTATTTGAGCTCTGTGTTATGGTGCTTTTCACTGCGTAAAGCAGTATTTGGCACGGTTCAGTACAGCCTGGTTCGGGTTTGGGTTTCCACCTGCCTTGCCACCTTAGCGTAGGCAGGATAATCCACATGCCGTTAGTTGCGCTTCTTCGCCTCTACTGCCTTAGCTCCTGAACGCTTTTATCGCCCCATCAAGCCTCAGCTTCGATCCCCTGCTCAGTTATCAACCCAGAGGAATGTCTGAAATTCCTGAACACAAATGCTCGTCTACCAATGTGCTGAAATCTAATGTATTTAAATCTAGTGGGTCTGTGTGCGTCTCAAGCACAAGTTCAGTGGGCGCAGGTAGTAAACGGTTCCTCTCCGCCAATCAGTGTTTAGCAGAGTGTGCATGTCATGTTTTGATCTTTTGACGATATTGCTAACTTAGCAACTTTGTTGCTTGATTTAGTGACTTTTCAGATTCTTTAGTGACATTTTTTACCAAAAATGTCATGTCCTCCAAAGGCTGCATTTGAAGGCCTTTTCACCGTGGCGCCATGAAGCTGCCGTAATTCATGCGCACTTCAATGCTCCTCCGTTTACCGCAAATTGAAGGATGAGCATCAGATGGACACTGACATCAGATGACACCCGTATCCCCAGAATTCAGAGCGCACCGTGAAGGCGACTTTTTTTCAAACAAAATATGGCGATGGTTATATTTGTAAATTACAAAGTAGAATATCTGTGCATTGTTTTATTTTTTATAAGTGATACATGTAAATAAAACAAAACCGGTGGAAATTGTTTATTATTTCCAAAGCATAATTTGTAAATAAAATAAAAATCGTGTAGTAGCTAGTACTTTCTGTGTAAATTCATTAACGCACTGAGGAAAAACGTCATGCATTTGAACCTCAGTTAAAAAAGTTTTATCTCCATAAATAAATAATAATAATAAAACATATCATGGCCTTAAATTACACATTACTGCTGTACTAATGTAATTGTATGCCTTATTTTACGAATACATATGCTAAAATACTTTATGTAGGCTACTTTTGGGCAAAGCAACTAAGTCTTTTTTTTTTTGTAGTGCTGCTGTCTTGGAAGGAAAACTCAGTACTTAACTTATATTTGAAAATGCCTTATTACACTCCCACCACTATTTTTTGCATTTATTTATTATGATACATAACAAATCACTCTTATTTTATTATGAAACGGTAATAAAAGTTCTTTTGCAGAATGACAACAAATTCAGACTGGTCTAGTCTTTTGGAGGATCAAGTTCTTGTTGCCTAGCAACTGTGGATGCCTGCAGCTGACGAGTGGCAGTAAGTGGACACCTTTATATAAAAACTTTTAACAGTGGTTAAATACCATTTTAACATATTTAGTTTTATATTGGTGTTCATCGTGGTCCTTTAATGTACAAAATAAAGATTTTTAAATTATTTTTTTAAATCAATAACATTGATCCGCTTTATTTTTTCACGCCATTGGCAATGTTCAAGTAAGTCAAACCCCACATTTAAAAATGTGTAATTTGACCATTAAAAGTAAAAAAACTAACAAATTAATTTTCTCCATTTTCGTTAACATCAAGAGCAGTTCTCTTCCGTACTGCTAATTGCTGCCGATACAGGCGCCATGGTGATGGCGAACACCTGGTGACGCAATCAGGAAATCCTGCGAAGGCTAGACTTTGAGCGTCCTTAAAAATCCCGGTAAACTGAATCCTTGAAAGCGATCAGTCCTCTAAGGAGGGTGGTGCATTAAAAAGTACCGGCCACAAGGCACCGTCTCTGGTGGAAAAACCTGCAAGTGAACCGCACGTGTCGCACTAGCATGAAAGCGCCTTTAGAGTAAATATCTAAACGATGCCAGATCAACGGACAAGGTATGGATTTGCAATGCCTTTGCTAACTTGACAGCGTTTTACAACTGTTAATAATTTATAAGATCGCCCGTAAATGCATTGTACATATGTAGATGTAGATGATAAATTATGGTAAAAAAATCTCAAACTGTCATCTTTGTCAAATTAAAATCAAAAAAGCATTAAAGTAGCCTCTCCAGAGTTCAAGTTGCGAGCGATAAACATATTGCTTTACAAAGTTTAACTCAGGAGGTTAAACTCTTCTTTCACGCTACTGGAAGTACATTTTATATATTGAAGTGGCTCTACCTGAATCCCACTAATGCCATGTAAATATACCCAACTAATATGGCTGTAAGTATATTGAATCAGACATAGTTTTTGAACAGTAAGATTTTCAGCGTTTTTAAAGAATTACTCTCTGCTCGCCAAGCCTGCATTTATCTTAAACAAATACTGCAAAAAGCATACGTTTATAATTGTAATATACTTTCTTTAACGTAACTTATTCCTGTCAAAACTGTACAAACGCTCAAAACTATAGGCTTTTTGATTAACAGTAATAATAGTTTATATTTTAAACTGATCTGGAATAAGCGTGACACAAACAATTAGCTTTTTTAATGTGTTAGGCGGTTTTAAAAACCTTTATGGTTTGTAAAGTATGGCTTTGGTAATTGAAACGTAAAACTTGTCATGCCATTTGACTTTAACTGACAATATTTTATGTGTTTGTTTAATATTTTAAAGTGTTGTTAACATCGCTTCTGTGTTTATCATGATCTCTAGAACGAATGAACATCAGCACATGGTTCAACAATCTTGAGGATGGATCACATCAAGTCCTTTTGCAGTTGTATCCACAAAGAAATATATATATACAAAAATGGAAAATGACTTTCAAATTGCAGAGCTTGGACAAAGTTGTAAGTAAATGTATCTGCTTGATGAGTGCACACAGTGTAGTCTGTAAGCTTTAAGATTGCAAGGCATATTTCAATGCTTCCTTTGTTTTTATTAGAGCACAGGTTTTGAAGAGGAATTCATCAAGGACATAGTCTCAGGCTCAAGACGTCACACACAAGTGCAAACAGTTCAGTCGCCAGATTGGTTGAATTATATAGGATTTCCAGGAGACGTATGGTCTTGCATTCTTTAACGTTCCGCCTGGAAACAAAGATGCTGTGACGCCAAAACTTCATAAAAGAAGAAAGCCATCGTGGTTTACAGGTTTGATGACAAGCACTTATTAGGATACTAAATCTGGATTTTCAAAAGTATGGGAAATATTCTAAACTTTTAAAACTCCTAATTTAAACTTACTTAAAACATAAACTTTACTTAAAAGTGAGCTGGATATAAAAAAACAAATATAACCATTAAAATATTACATTTCTTAATTTGGAATGACATGAGGTGACTAAATAAGTAATTTGTTTTGACTTTAGCTCCTTAAAATGCAGTGTTTCTCTCCAAGAAAACACACATTAAATTATTGATGTTGCAGGTACATGTTTTTTGGGGGGAGGTTTGTACAAATAAAAGCGCTCTTGGAATAACAATGTCTCTCCTCTAAATTATAAACCACCTGCCTCCAACTAGCAATAGCAAGTAGTGAAACAATAGTTTTGCCAGGTTTCATGGCAAAACTGAAGGCTGCTGACTATTTAAACAGATCCTTTGCTACAGCAGGTCCTGCCCCGACAACTTGTTCCAGTGACACATTACATCCTCTCTGCATCACTCTTTTGTCTTTTTTCTCGCCTATCCTCCCATCTCCCATTCACATCACAGCTCCCAGAGCTAATGGGAGCGAGACCACCGCAGAGTGACAGTCATGTCGAACTGTGCGTGATGAAGATAGATTGGGGAGCACCAATCACTATGTCACACCAGCTTTCGCTCACACCTCCCTGAAGGCAGACTCATGTCGGGTTCCACAGCTCCAGACTCCTAGACCACCGCAGCAGTGATTGATTAGAAGATCTCAGGATTTGTGAAACTATTGTGTGTCCATTGCTGTAATTGTGGTTACACAGTGACCTAGCATTGTCACAATAACAAAATGCCAATAGTTGATATCAGTACCAGTGAAATTTCATGTTTATAAACTTTAGTATTACCATAAAAACAAATGTCCTGCTTGACAAACTATCATTAAAAACAAAACAAAACTAATAAAAACCCTCTTGAATATTATTATGGAAATTAGTTGTTGCCTATTATTGTTTTTTTGAAAATGCAGCATGTAACTTTTATAATTGAAAACATCCTGCAAAGTTTTAAGTCTAAAAGTGCACTGCATGAAGTTATCAAAGGCAAGAGTAGACTCATTGAACTGAAGGGGTCATTTTTTTTAAAGAATTCCAAAACATTTCACGTTGACATCAACATGAAATATTAGCATATTGTCCACCCACTTGTTAGTGTTTTTGGCGCTGGTCTGAAATGAAAATGCTAATTAATTTTTTTGCCACTAGGTGCTACTTTTTCAGCTAAATACAGCTCTTTCCTGGTAACGCTTGTACACAAAGCAGTACTGCACTCACAAACTCTGCTTTATCAGTCTTAACAGCCATGTCAGCCTTGTTGAGAACTCCCAAAACCAAAATAATTCATTAAATTAATATGAACCTTTTCCTAACCCATTATAGGGGCACTTTAAATTACAACATTTGGTATGTGGACATGGCAGTATGACCACGCTAAGCTGAAGATTTAGATTTTTGTTCAGATTGAACAAATTCTGACAAAATTGGTAATTCATAGATTTATTTTTCAGATGGTTTTTATGTATGTAGTGAGGCTATAGGGGATGGATGTGGCTCAGAGGAAGGTTTTTCCTTCTTTGTCCAAAAGATTGTGAGATTGTATTTCATTTGATTGACAGTAAACTAAGGAAAATCTGTATGTGAGTAAGAGTGATGTATTTGGTAATATTTTATTTTATGATTTCACTGGACAGATTCTGTCACAGACTAGATAGAAGGATAACACTTATATGTAACTTTTAAATGAATTTTTATGACCAGAAATGGAAAGTTTTAGAAAAAGGGCACACTGAAATTTCCACGAAATTTTTCAGCAAAATGCTATCTATCCATCTATGCATTACAAGTGATTTAAACAATGTTTTAAAATGGTTGAAGATTGTCTCTGAATTGCAATGTTACTACGGCTGAACAATTTGGAAGTTTTCTGATAGAAATTGTGATTTAAAATGAGAGCTTTAGTTTAGCTGTGCAGTTGGACATTTTGTGATTTTTATATCAAACTTTTCAATTAATCATTAATACACAAACAATTAAATTACAATACAATATACAGAGTAAAATTATAGAATAACTATACACAATATAAACTGATAATGGATTATAAAAAACATGTTATTGTTTGTATAGGGCTACTATTTTAAAATGTTACAGTAAAAAAAAAAATTATAGTACAAATGGTAGAATTACACTGTTAAATTTACATAACCCCTCAAGCTTTTAATTTGCTGGAAAAACCACAGGGGAACTTGAAGCTCCTCTCTTGTTGGCAACAGGTTTATAAATGCATTTTTATTGCCAATCTGGTGAATGGGTGGTGCATGTTGTATTCCTGAATGCACACTGCAAGCGGCATAAACTCAGAGCAGATGCAGATGTAGTAAAATGAAGTGTTATGAGCTTCATGCGATTGTTTTGTGCAGCATTTCTACTTTTGAGTAACTTGGAGTTAATCATGCGGGCTTGGCTATGCCTCTGACATTGAAAGAGAGGACTTGTGAACACTTCATGGTATGGTGTCAGTCGTCTCCACTCAGGCTTTCCATGCATGTGGCTTCTGAGAGCAGAAGTCAGAGTTTTAGATATCAAAGAAGTGCAGAAAGTGAAGTGGAGCTAAAGGGACCGCTGCACTGAGGGGCTGGCTGAGATCCCACTCAATTATGCAGTCGAGTGAGCCCATCCTCACTCACACATAAGCACAATACACGTCTGAGCTGTTTCATCATCCCCACAGGCCATATTAGCTCACATACACACACGCTGTGGTCTGCCTCTGCGCCTTACACATCACGACATCCCCGCTTGCTACGGCTCCAGACGAGTCGCTGCCTCTCATTCAATACGCTCTCTCTATCACTCGTGCCCACATGACTCACTCTCACCCTTATAGTACCACCCCTTGAGCTCCCTGTCCTCTGCTGGAACGGGTGACTGTTTGTGACACTAACAGCCCGTGGCCTGGTTTCTGTTGGGCTTGCAGTCAGAGGAAAACGAAATGAGAAGACCTGAATTTATTGCTCAGGACTCGCCGGTCAATGACAATTTAACACACCCTTTGTGATGAAGTCAAGCAGTCAACTGTGGTCACTGTGCCTAATCACGATCAATCTTGTAGGAATGGACTGGGACTAAAGAAACTGGCCACCAACAAAATATATCACATAAGCAATGCATATTGAACACACTTTCACATACTGTATTATCAGTATTGATTTTCTCACCTGGTCTCATGGCATAAACGCATCTTGGTGCACTTTTTAGCCAGACACTAAAACACGTAAACAAGAAGTACATATCACTGCATTTAAAAAAAAAAAAACACTGGAGGCAGTGAAGCTGCGCCTTTATAGATTTGATTAATAAAGCGTCTTTTTGCACATTACTTGAAGAATATCATGTTATAACTTCAAAACAGTATTGCCGGTTGAAAAAACCAGCATATGCTGGTTAGGTAAATCAGCATCCTAGCTTCAAAACATACCTAACCAGTATATGCAGTTTTTTTTTCAACAGGATAATATTCTGGGATATTTGAAAACTTTGAACAGTTAGCGTCACACATATCTAGCTTCATAGTTTCAGTAGCTCACATATTAAGTATGTTGAAAATTAAAACATTATTCGTTGGCCAGTATTTTTCCTTAAACTAGACTATTGTTTATAATTTTTTTTGCTCATCATACTTAAATGAATAGTTGACCCAAAAATGTAATTCTGTCATTATTTACTCATCCTCAAGTAACTCCAAACCTTTCTGATTTTTTTGTTCTACCAACATAAAGGTAGATATATTTCTTCTAATGACTGATAGATTAATTTTTGCACAAAGTTTTTTATTTTATTTTTTTGCTTCTGCCATACAAATTTAATGTAATGTAAAAAATCTAGCTTAATTGTCATTAGTACAATCATCATAACTCATACAGCCTACGATATAAACAAAACTTTTCTCTGTGTGTTCAGCCTCCATATTCTCGGCATGTTATGCTCTCATTAACAATCTCATTAATTATCATTTGGTATCCTTTATTTTGAAAATCTAGCACAACTTTAGAGGTAGACAAAACTGCATGCGATTTTAAAGTTTGCAGAGATAAACAATTGATAAGAGATGGAAAAAGAGATGTTAATAGGGAAAACTGGATTCGGTTTTATTTCACATTAGAAAATGATTCTTCTTGGTGAGCAGAAGAGAATTTAAAGACCATTAAAATCTTTCAATCTTATTGTCCAGAAAGGATAAAGCCTTTACTAATTACCTGCCAATTTGTGTATTTGCAGACGTGGTTCGGAGTGGCCCCACTGGGTGGATTTTTTTCATGTGGAGAGATGATGAAGGATATTATATTCGCCCTTAGAGGTTGTGGTCTTTCAATCCAGTCTTCAAAAATCAATGTGGGTGTGATCTGTGAAACTACCCAAATCACATCTCCCAGAGACCATCAGAGGAGGGTGAGTGCTTCTGGCTGGGTCTCCCGGGTTTGGCCCCGGGCCAGACAGTCTTTTTGCCGCTGTGTGTGAAAACTAAACCTTAACTGTAGGAATATGCTTACTCAGATTTGTTCATTACTGGTTATCTCTCTCTATCTTTCCCTATTCCTGTCTTCACTGTGTATCCAGGGTAAGATATGGACAAGCAACTCCATTGATTTCTGTCAGTAACTCCCACCTGTGGGGACAGAGCTTCAATCCCCTTGCTGGCGTTGTGCATTTTGCGCACATTAATATGTGACAGATATATGCAGGCGGGCTATGAATCTTTAATGTGTTCCCCTCCTCTTAGCTTGCCCTTTGCTACAGCTCAGGGTTGACTGAACCACTGAGGGTCACTGGGTAAAGAAGACAGAGAGAGAGAGAGAGAGAGAGAGAGAGAGAGAGAGAGAGAGAGTATTTTAGAGGAAGGGAAAGAAGAATGAGACTTGTTTTTTTCCTCTCTGTGTTCTTGAAAATAATGACACCCAGAGCAATTTAAACGTGTCCTCAGGTCCTGAAGCGCTGTCTCTCTGGTTGAAAGTGAAAATATGTTATTGGTCTGATCTCAGTCAAGGTCAGTTCAGCAGCTCCGCTGTTGGGTTTTGTGTGCAGACGGCTTTTGTATTAAAACAGAACTGACCGTTGATCCATTTCAATTGAATTAATTGCACAGTATGCTGGTTAATTAACCCAGTCACAATTAATTGTGTGCATTTCAGGATTGGGAAAAATTAAGAACTGATTAATTGAGATTGAATTGAATTGGCCAAATCCAAGATTAATTGAGTTTCATTTAAAAACATTTTTTTTTTTTTTTTGCAACGTTATAACACTTTTATTATACTTAAATATTCTGCTCTAGTTTAATTTAACATTAAATTACCAATCTCAATTTAAAACAAGTAGTGTTTAAATGAAGCATAAAAAGAAGTTTTTTTAAACCCATTTTACTCCAGTGTGAACTCACTTTATTTCCTCTTGTTGAAGTATATTCAATGATCATAAAACATTTTCTCTCAAATAATATGCATATCTACATGTGTTAAGAAAATAAATGAGATGCAATTTTTAGTGGATGCATTTTAACTATATCTTCAGTCTGAATAAAATCAGTGTTTTTTTTTTTTTTTACTTCTTCCGGCTATCAAAACTTTATATTTTACAACTACTTAGTATTTAGTTTCATGCGCACAGCTTTCATGGAAGACATTAGGAGAAGGATTAAAGTTTGTTGGACAGGCATTTGAGTGGAATCAAAAAAATTCCCATCTGTCAAATCAGGATACTCTTAAAATATTTCTCCTGTTTGTATTAGTGCTACCCCAGCAAGCTCATAAAACGCCATCTGAGGTCTCATTCTCTTTTATATGAACCCCAAAAGACTTCATATAGCTTTGCAAAGCCATATATTGTATATAATTTTTTTTTTCTCATTCGCTTTCATTAGTCTGAGGGTTGACGTCTCTTTGCTGTTCCCCCACCGCCACATAACTTTTTAATGTTCCCCCTCTTCTCTTAATGAGCGTGTATATTTACACAAGATGGGGTGAGCGTGCAATTTGTGTTTTCACGTACACCAGAAAAGGCCGCTCCAGCACAGAGTTGGGAATATTTTTCCCCGCCATTTTAATTCCTTCCTTTGCTTGAGTGAGTTGTGGGAGAGGAACTTTTGCACAGAGAATCAACCCACCAGAGAGCAAGTACTGCAGCAACTCTCTGCTTTTTTGATAAACTTAATGATGAGGGTGTTGCTTTTCTTTTGTCAGATCTTGTGCCACGATTTTGGATTTGTGGAGGAAGAGAAAGAGAGTGAGAGAAGGGAAGTTTGAGGTTGAACAGAGAGAGTGTGATGTGTGATGGAAAACAATTAATGAAAGAGCATGATGGAGGTGTGACTTTCCATAAATATGGTGCAAAAAAAAAAAATCCAGCCAAAATGTTTTTTAATATGTTTTCAACAAATTGTTATTATCTATAAATAGTTATTAATTATATAACCTAACACATTTCAACAAGGTAAAATATTATATGTTTGGTAATCAAAATGACATTTTTTTAGATTTGTGTCTGTATTTTTGTAGACATTGGGTTCCTAAGTATAGTGTATTTGTGAAACGAAATCAGATTTAGGATGAAAACTTTTTTTGTGTGTCAGAAAGTGTTCTTTGATGATTTTCTCAGATTTGTGTGTCATTTCTTAAGTGTTTAGTTAAAAACATCAGCACAAACTGCATAAGCAGAGCTTTTGCACAGGATTAAATGCATCTAAGAGTTTAACAGATTAATGTTGTTTTAAAGAAAGAAAAAACAGTTTAGCAGCATCAAAGCAATCTGTCTGTTTTTATTTAGACTAGAGTTCATACAGAAGCCATCAAAAGAAAGATTGCAAATTAGTTCCTTACATGTGCAAGATGATTTTGCATATCTTCATATAAAAAAAGCTGCTGTATTTTTATTTGGATGTTTACCATGGTAATAATATGGTATGAATAAATGTAACTTGAATAACTTGCTATCAAATTTCAATTATATTCAGGCTGACAGAGCTGGGTAATAACTGATTACATGTAATCTGAATTACATAATCAGATTCCATAAATTAAGTACTTATAATTAGTTTAAAATACTCATAATCATTTTTTGTTTACATTAATTATGTACATTCACACAGTAGCAATAAGTAATTTTTAAAGTACCCTTTTTTAAGGGTCTTATTTTTTATTGGTGATATTTTAAAATGATTTATTTTAATTTTACATTTCTATAATTTAATTACCTATTTGCCTTTCATTAAACTTTCAAAAGTAATCTAAAATAATTGTTTTCATAGTGTAATTTGGAATAAGTAACAGACCACAGTTTGTAAGAATTCTCTGGTGGTTGACATGTAAGAACAGTAATTTTCATGTAATTATCATAAATGTATAATTTGGTGGAAGTCAGCAGCAACTCGAGAAGTGAACAGAGTAAAGGGTGGGCTACTTCTTTCAGAAAACCTAAAAATAAAAGACAATTTTATACAGTTTATGTCACGATTATTGATCATGAAACAAAAATGACCAATTATTACAGTTTCTCAAAGAATCCTGAAAATGCTGCTAATCAGGATCCCAATAGACTTTTAAAAAAAGATCATTTTACCTCCTAGTAATAATTAATATTTTTGTGGAACTACTTCCAAGTACATTTATTAGGTTCTGCAATGTGACACATTTCACATAATAACACAGTTTTTCTTAAGTTAATAAGCATAAAGTTGCATATGTGAATCTTAACCGCTGTAAACAAGTTGTTAAAGTAGCTTAATAGTGTTTTAGCTCAGCATTTTGTTGACAGATTTTTTATTACAATGATTATAACTGCAGCTTTATGAGCTAATAATAATTAAGAGACTGTACTTGTACCTTTAAAAATACATTTGTCACTCACAGGACCATTTGAAGCTGGTTTCAGGCACCCAAAAATTAGCAAAGGGATTGTTTTGATGTCCAAAACACAAAGACGTTTCCAACACTGCAGAAGTTTCTGCTGTGTGGTGCCAGGGCCATTATTGCCCTCTCTCAATCACGCATTTTCATTTGTCCAAGAACACATGCCTCATTTACCATGTTCTCCGGTCCTGGGCCTTTCTTGTTAAATTATGCAGATAATGGCAGTCCGTTGGTGTCCAGGCCTGCTGTGGGGGCATATGGCCTCCTCTGAGAGCTAAAGACAGGAACTATGACACCCTTCACCATATGTGCAGCGTCTCTGGCTCGCGACTTCACTCGCACAGGAACTCTCCTCTGTCACTCGCTTTTGGACCTCTTCCCCATGTCTGACTGTCAAAGCCAGTCACTGTCAGCGTCTGTACACCTTTCTGAGCCTCTCTCTATTCTCTGAACTCTGGGTGGCTGACCTTCTGCCTGCAAGCTGTTCACGTCCCCTTATACTCTCCCTGCTTTCCTCTGGATGCCATTTTGGAGTTGTTTTCTTTCAGCCCCCCCTTTCTATCTGGTGGCATGAAGTATTTGGGGCCACTCAGATGGCTTGGATGATTGCCCAATATTGCTGGGACATCTGGGCACTTTTGGCTGCCAAGACTATGTCGAGTCTCCCTGGTCCTTGGTATTGGGGTCACATTTCTAAAGACTGATGGGCAACCTAGGGTGTGGAGCAGCTATTTTGAGATGTTGAGTGAACGTCTTTCTCTGACTGCAGAAACGGTCTTCTGAGGCTGGGTTGTGCTCCTTGGTACAGCTGAACAAAAAAGGGATGTAAGATCTCAAGCATTTGTGTTTTTTGTAAGCGTAAAGCTCAGTTGAGTCTTTCTTTTGTTTGCAGACGATATTCTCAGTATAACCCAACTCACCTCGACTGCTTGTCATCCTGGCCTGTTGAAGCAAATGATGAAAATAGATGATGTAATGGTGTGTAAGTCAGCAAAGCACCAACATTTCAATAGTGCATTTTTCTCATTTAAAATCAGAACTGTCGACCTCTTCTCTGATCAAATCACAATTAATCTGGTCAAAATTAATGACCTGGGAGAAGGAGATTCTTTGATATTTGGGCCTCCCTAAAATGCATATATAAATGTTTAAAAAACTTTCTCTTATCTGAGCGTAAGGTCAATATGAAATAGAAGTTCATCTATTGTATAAAACATCTCATAGATGTTATTCATCCATTCACATGATAAAAAATTCATTAAAACAATTTTCACTCAAGAATTTCATAATTTAAACATTAAAAAAACTACTGAAAAGTGGATCAGACTGAGCAATAAAACATACTTGTAGCCAATCAGCAGTTAGGGGCGTGTCCACTCATGATAGGTGGAGGAGAGAGAGTTATGTACAGAATAAGATTAGCAGAATAACTGTAGAAAGAGAAAGATGACAGAGGAAAAAGAGGAAAAGGTCAGTCATGATGATGGGGCAAGAGGCAGGACCCGCATTAACATCTGAGAAACTTTCCAGTGCTGGAGAGACCTTAAAGAGTGGGAAGACCTGAAAACAGACAGCAAGATTTATTTCTTCTAAATATGTGAGTGTCAGTGGTTTTGCTGCATTTCACAGAACTAAGTTATGCTTGGCTTGAATACTCATGTGTCATCTTCGCTTATTTGTTCATTTGCATTATCCTTTTCCTGTGCTTTAGATATGATAAAGAGACATTCCTTATAAGCCTGGAATATCTACACCTTCTCCCACATCTGTTTCAAGCATTGGCTCCCAAAGTGTACATATAAAAAAATTAGATAACATACTTCTAAAATAATGTTTTTTTTTTCTTTTGATTATTCTTTTAGTGTTTGCTAAAAGTGTTTGCCCAGGCCTACTTATTACTTTAACACACAAAAAGGATTCTTGTAGCTTCATAAAATTATGGTTGAACCAGTGATGTTACATGACCTATTTTTAATAATGTCCTTGTGTTTCTGAGCCTTCAACATAGTAGTTCTGTTGCTGTCTATGCATGTGTCAGAAAGCAAAAATATCAATATCATTTGTTTTCTAAAGATGAACTTACGGGTCTTATGGGTTTGTAATGACATGAGGGTGAGTAATTAATGACAAATTTTCATTTTGGGAGAACTGAGTCTTGTTGTTGCCTTTGTTGTATAGAGTGTATGTAAATTTGGGTCTGGAGGCATCAAGACAGGGGTGTGATCCTTTTGAGTTGGGGTGTGTTTGCTTTGGTGATTTCTTATAAACAGTGTTTTCCACAGGAAGATTCTATAGATCCGGCGATAGAGGGAAGTGGACATACTGTCCAGGGGCTCAAAGCTGAGGCCTCCTGGACTGCTAAAAAAACACTACTAAATATGGATAAGAAAAAGCCATTGTGTCCTTATTCCTCTGAAGTGTAACTCTGTTTCTGTCACACCAATGGACTTTTTGTGTTTGTGTTTTCATTCCTCATATGCACTGTGTGACCTAGTTTCTGTCTCATGTTTGATTAGTTTTTATTTTCTTTTTCGTTAATAAATGACCCTGCCTTCCTCGTCTTCCTGCTGGAGCAGGGGTATTGCTCTTTTGAGGACCACACTAATGATTTCATGTTCCTCGTGAACCTGACTAGTTTTATCAGACTAGACCAAACAGTGCCACTTGACCTTTATCGAGTGGGTGGTGACCGTGGACTTTGCGATCGACTTCACCAGCCCCAACAGAGCTTGCCGGGGTGGAGAAAGCCACGGACAGTGAGAACGCGGAGTGGAGCTCTGCTCCCTCTACCATGGCTGAGGGTGAGCAGACAGTGCATCTTTGCCTTTTGCTGGTTCCTGTCCATCTCACCATCTCCTCTGCTCCTCCCGCTCCTCAAGAGCATCCTCCAGACTTAAGCCCATGGAGAATGCCCACCCTTCCTTACATTCCTGTTTCCTCCACCACTGTCTCCATCTGTGTCAATGCTGTCAGTCTCTGTTGCTCCGGCTCCAACGTGGCCTTCCGTATCCCCGCCTCTGCATCGGTCGCCAGTGTCTTTTGCTCTGCCTTGGCCCTCCAGATCCTCGGCTCCAGATCCCCTGGCACATCAGCTCTCCATCTCCGCCTTGGGCTCTTCCTCCACTTGCTCTGCCACTTTTGGTCGCCCCCCAGGAGTCATTCATTTGACCACCCCTTGAACCGCCTCCCTTTTACCATCCCACATCCTCTTCTTTGCCCTCCTCCCATAGTCCCCCTCCATCCCTCCCTTATTTCTGCGGGGTGCAGTCGCACCTTGCTGGAGTTTAGGGTGAAATGTCACATCCATGGGCATTTTGTGTTTGTTTTCATTCCTCATGTGCTCTATGTGACCTAGTTTCTGCCTCATGTTTGATTGTCATTATGTTCAGGTGTCTTTAATTATCATCATTATGGAACTATACGTTCCATTCAGTTCACTGTGTCTTTGAGCAGTCTGCTTGTTGGATTACCTATACGTGGATTATTGTACTCTTCATCTTTGTGCATTTTATTCCCTGCACCACACTTTGACAGTTACTCTGTGACAGACAGAGAGGAAACCTGCTTGATAGCAGTGATAGTTTTTTGTCAATTCTTTAACATTTTTAATTAAATAACTCTTAAAATTAAATATTGTCTCAAAGTAAAATTTTATAGTATGGTATTGCTTATATATGTTATGAGACTTATGAAACAGAAAAAGGCAGACTAATGTGTTTGTGAGGTCATGGTCAACATTTATGTGTTTGAGATGTAAAGAGACACATTGACCAAAATGAGTCAAAGTGAGCGATATGCATTGAATGATTGAGTGCATGGAGAAAGACACTTGATGGATGCAGATTTAATGTTCCAGTGTTAAATTGAGCTGCTCCCAGCAGTAAGGCGAGTGATTTGGTATTCTTATCATGAGAGTGTTTTTCTGTGGCCTGGTATTATAATGACAGATCAGAGCAAAGGGGCTGAAAAGGTCAGAGTCAGTACAAGCTCAATCTGGAGTACTGTCTTCATTCTACTCCTAATTAAATGTCAGCATCACGGCCAGGAGGAGACAAAGCAGAGGAGAAAACCTGGATCTAAATGTCACTCTTGCACAGGCCCGCTTTTCTCCACTGACGGCCTGAGCAACTGCAGCGACAGAGTAATCCTGACCACTGAGGTGACAGCGTCTGTCTGTCTGAGAGATTAGTGACAGAGCAAAAAGTCTTACTGCAGGCTCATATATATTTCTCTGCCCATCTTTTTTAGCCTAATGAGGCAAGTTGCTTATTTTGGGCTTGTTTTGTTAGATCAGGTTGCCTGTTTATTTGGAGAGCTTTTGGCAGCTCTGATTTTGCAATGTCTGCATTCTTCCATTGAATGTGAAATATGATCCAATATATGACATATGCATCAGAGTGGTCTTAAACTTTGGCCGATGACATTCAACATGTGCCATTTCAGAAATGGCAGTTCATAACTACCGATTGATTTATATGAATTTCTTAAATCTGTTTGTACAATTTGTTATGATTTTTTCAACCCACTTCTTTTGTCTTTGTACAAAACTCATATTTATGTATGAATGACATTATGTGAATTAAGAAATCACCCCTTAGTAATAAATAAATGGTTTCACTTTAATTTGATGGTCCCTTGAACACATTCCGTTGACTATAAGTAACACTGCACCTACATATCTGCTAAATTTCATTGGTTAGAGTTTTAGTAGACTGGTAGGGTTAGGGTTAGAATAAGTTGACATCTACTTGCAAAGTTACTTATAGTCAGTAGAATGTCTGTTGGGAGACAATCACAGCAGATATTAATCAGATAGGCTATTAATACTCTAATGACGGTTAGTTGACATGTAGGGGCAGCGTTACTTATTGTCAACAGAATGCTCAAAAGGGTCCATCAAAATAAAGTGTTAATAAATAGGGTTGGCCATTTTTTGTAAACTATCAACTTTTGAGTGTCTGATTCAATGTTTCCACTGATTAACAAATATGTGTAAATGCACTTTTCTGGGATTACATGCCACTTTGCAATGCAAAAATGTGTTAATTTATTTATTTAACAATATTTCAGCAAAATAGCGACTACCTACAATTGGTTTGTGTAGTGCAATAAACTATTAGACAACAACCCCTTTATTTCATCCAGAATTATATAATATAATTCATTTCTGTTATTTTTTTTAGCTTTCAGAATTCTGAAATTATCTAATAATACAACACTTTGCTGAGAGTTGCAAATGCAATAAGAATTGTTCTTTACTAATACTACAGTTCTGTTAGACACAGCACTGCCATCTATCAATGTGGATCAGCATGATCATCTCTTGAAATTTTTTTTTCATTTCACTGATACTAGCTTGTTGTCCAAAAGCATCACTGCTCAGGATTTTCTCCTTCATCAAATCTTACTAATGTTCACGCGTATTGTCTTTTATCTGTCTTTTTTTCTTTTGGTTTCTTTGCCTGTACAGGTACAGAATTTCTCATTGTCTCTGCTGGAAAAGTTCACAATCTAATTTTTGATCTTTGCATTACCAACACTACACCCTTAGCATATCTAGAAAGACAACAGCCAATGCGCGTGAGTATTTTCATTGTGAGTCATGTCATTTAAACATAGCAGACTAAATTGAGGGGATGACCCTTTATAATTAAAAGACATTTGATAAAAGAACTAATAATAGTACAGTCTTCATGTGAGTGTACATCATTCCGATGATTCACAAAACAACGTATTTATTAATAGTGCATTCAGTAGATAAGTGCTAAAATGTTTTACACATTATTTAGGTCCCTTCTGAAATCATTGTCTTTTCCTCCATAAACTGGAGGAGCAGAAAACTTAAGGAAAAAGTCTCCAGTGCTCTCCATTTAATCTCACAACTGTCTCCAGGCCATGTTGCGTATAAAATTATTTCCTTTCTATGGGTCGAGTGGGCTTTAGTTATTGAATAGCCAGTATTTATTAATCCGCCCCCATTCTGCTGCATAAAAATCTTTTTAATGAAAAAGAATGTGCAAATGCTAACACTGAATATACATGCTGTGAATTTCGAATTGTTTGCGCTTTGTAGTTTACCCTTGTCTTCTGTCTAACTATGAACGCCGCTAGCTTATCGATCACGGATGTAGCATCAGTTGTAGTAGCAGGTTGAACTAATGACTTGTGTGATTTATAATTCAGATATCTGTCTTATCCACCATGTTGTCTGAGACTTTTTTCTATTTTTCTCCGAGACATACACAAAGTGTCTGCTTTTAAATGGAGGAACCTCATGAATAATTCATGTTGACCCACTTTTCCCCCCATTAGCTTGATATAGTGCTGGAGCTCAATAGCAGACAGTGCTTGACAGGTCCTCCAGGTGTGGGAGTTTGCTTTTGAAATAGACTTCACCTCTTTATTTCTTCTTTTTATTTTAAGGGAATGTGCTGGTTTAAAATAACAGGGTACTGCTAAGGGAGTGTGAGAGTGTGTGTCTCTCTCTGTATGTGTGTGTGTGTGAGTGTAGTGTGTTTTGGGAATTATCATCACGCCTCTGTCTCAGGGGTCATATGGATGGATGTGTTTGCTGTCCACAGCCGGGCCATTACTGCAGCACCGCAGTCAGGAGAGAAGGAGTCAGGTGGACCTGCAGTAAGAAGTAGGTTACATTTACATGAATTACAGACATGTTCCCACCTCTTGCGCTGCCCCTCTACCCCCCAGAGACCTCAGGAGAAACAGAGTAAAAATTACAAAGGATGTTTGTGAGGTGTCGAGTTTGCTTTCTTAATGACATGGCTTAAAGGGGCCTTGCATCCGCAGCTTTTTATAATCTCACGTAAATAAACAGACAATAAATTTGTTTTATGGTTTGCATGACTATTTTATTTCCCTCCCTCTGACCCTCAGAATTTAATAGCCTTTTTTCTATTCTTGGGATCACGTCCTGAGGAACTAAATTTTTCTTGTTGTTATTTTAAGATAAAAGAGTTCATTGTACTATTACAACTAAAAAGGACCTGGAATAGGATCTGTTTTGTTTGTTTTCATTTACCATGTGCTGTGTGACCTAGTTTCTGTCTCTCGTTGTTTGTCTCATTATGTTCAGGTGTGTGTCATTCATTATCCTCATTAATTACACTTTATAAGTTTGATTCTGTTCAATGTTTGATTGTACAGTATTGTCTATGTATGTGTGGTTCCTGTTCATCTGTGTTGGATTACCTTTCTGTGGTTAATTAAATACAATAGACTGTTACTGTTCATCTTTGTGCCTTCATTCCTGACCACACAGTGTCAGAATAGGTGTTTCCCTATCTTTTTTCTGTTTTTTCATCAGTTTTTCTTTTTCCCATGAATGATCCTTCAGTCCTCGTCCTGCTGGAGCGGGGGATCGCTCTCTCAAGGACCACAAAAAAAAGACAAAGTTGTTTCTATCCAATCTAACACACTACCCAGACAGCTGCCTTTGCTCATTTTATCTGACTGGACTAAACAGCGAGAGTGGAGTGGAGGTGGAGATGTGGGGCTGCTGTATTTGGAAAAGAATCTTATAGATTGTCTCCACTGGTTCTGTCCAGCCCAGAAGGGACTTCTGATACTCCAGTGTCCGAGTCTTGTGAGCGTCCCCCAGTTCCCACTACTCAAGAGTGTCCTCCTGAGTTCAGCGCAAATGAGGCTCCCATTTTCCCACACTTTTCTGTCTTCTACACCACTTCTACAGTCCCGCTGCTCACCCTCAGCCCACCGTCTGTGTGCTGCATTCACCACATGTCTGCCTGTCTCCATCAACGTCATGGCTGGAGGGTGACTCGTCTCTGCCTCCAGCCTCTGAGTCCCAGACTCCTCATCGGCCCTTCGACTTGTTGACTCCACATTGGCTCCTAGCTCTCTCAACCCCACTGTTCCCCATCGGTCCACCAGCTTTGCCGGGCTCCCTCGTCCGTCTGCCTTTGCCTCGGTCTGTCATTGGCCGACCACTCCTCTAGCTACGCCTTGTCCCTCAGGCTCCTACTTCCCTCCAGCTCCACCTCAGTTCTTGGTCACACTGGCTCTACTGCGGCTTTCTGGTCTTCACCTCGGGCTCCTCCTCCACCTGCTCCGTCACAATCGTCAGTCCCCTATGGAGCCGACAGAGGTAGAAGCCATTCCACAGTCAACTCCACAGTGGCCACCATCATGGCTGTGTCCTGGGTCCTGCCTGGCTCCTCCTGCTCCTAGTCCCTCCTATCTCCATCCTGGCTCCTTCCTCCATCACCACCTGGACTCTATCCGTTGTCCTCCTCCCGGTTATCCTGTCATTCGGCCACCTCCTGAATCTCCTCCCTTTTTACCATCCCACATCCTCTGCATGTCCTCCTGTTACACCCATGGACTGTTTTGCTTGTTTATAATTTAACATGTGCTCTGTTTCTGTCTCTTGTTGATTGTCTCTTTATGTTCAGGTGTGTGTCATTCATTATCCTCATAGTTACCCTTTATAAGTTTGATTCTGTTCAGTGTTTGATTGCCCAGTATTGTCTATGTATAACTGTTATTATTCACTTTGTGCCTTAATACCAGACCACACCGTGTCAGTCTATCTATGACTGCGTTCACACACAGTCCGGTTATTTATGGTGTGACAACCGTCTGTTGCGTCATACACTGCGATAGAGAACTGTTCTGCCACACAAATGCGTGTCTACTGTGTGTTACGTGTTTTCATGTTTGTTTTGGGTAACTTAAAGTAAAAGAAAAATAAGCTGAGTGTCATCTTAAAGTTTTATCCCGTTGGTTTTCCTCCGAAGCCGTTCTCGTCAGATTTGTGTTCAAATGCTCCGCTCCCCACCCAAATTTAAAAGCTGCTGTCGGTTAATGAAGATTTGAAAAAAAGAAATTGTGGCTAAATTGGACTCTTGTCATGTCAGAAAGACTTTTAGTTTTACGGAAGTCACCATCTTTGATATTACTTTGGTCACTGTCGCTATGGTTACTGTTAAGGAAACAGAATTCTAAACACGACTGTAAGCTGCTGTGCGAACGAGACATTTCACACCTGTAAATCTATCACAACAGTACTTTTTCTTAAGAATAAGTTTATTTATTTTTTTGGTGAATTCAGTTTTAATTAAAAAAAAACCTGAGGAGAAAAACAGGAAGAAAAAAATTTGATTTCTGTGATGTGACCTCTTTATAATGAACAGCACCCAGCTTTTCAGGAAATGACACATTGTTAAATATTACAGAAAACGGAAGGATGCTTGGATTAGTTTCACTCTTGAACTTCAGCAAAATTGAGTGCATCTAAATGTGACAGACTCAGGAAACTAACTGTTGATCACTGGCTTGCAGCCTCGATTTGCATAATGGCCTGAATGTTTTATTATGGCTTTGGGTTTTGTGCTGTTTCAGTCGCCATATGGAATTAATATATTCTTTCATTGTTCTGTTCGGAGTAAACTATGAACAATGAAGGTGTTATGCTAAAAATATATGACCAAACATCCAGACTAATTTATCGCCTGTGTCATTTAAATTATTAAAACTCATGTTAAATATTCACACACACAGTATGCGATGTAATCTCAGAGATTCGTGCCATATCTAAGTTTCCTCCATGAATATTTCAGCTGTGAGAGAACAGCGGAAATTAATCTCGGATCTATTATTAGAGTAACCAGACTGCTTTGGTATACGATGAAATCAATCAAATTGCTAAGATTTTTAAAATCCTTGAATACCACAGTCTATTATACACCTTAATAACTGCAAAAGATGAACTTTGCTCAAAATATCACAGGGCTTTATCTTAAGCACTGTTAAGATAGAATGTTATGATTCTAAAGAACATTTAAGTTGAAGTTATGACTATGTAGTAATATTAAACTGTGCATATATATATATATATATATATATATATATATATATATATATATATATACACAATTAATTAATTAATTAATTAATTGGTTAAAATAAATGATGGAAATCATTGTGGAAAGAAAATAATATACTGCAATCCCAAACATTCCTATCTGGACAAGAATTTCTCAGAGGACCCTCGAGTTAGGCGAAAACAGTACATAATTTGCTCTGTAATTCTAAGTTGTGCAAAGAAAAATACAAATTTACCAGACCTCCTCAGGGAAAACTAGTCCCGTCCAAAATAGGGCTATGGATTTACATCATCCAGGCATTGCTTGTCCTTGAAAAATGCCAGTTGCATGAGGTGTTGTTTATTGGATGCTGTCTCTTATGTTGTAATGAGAACTGAGGTAGCTGCATGTTACCATGAAGCTGGGCACCAGTGTCACTTGTCTGCTGCACAACAGCGCTTTGCTTGACTGTCTCGTTCGTGAGTCATACGCTCTCTGCTGTGGATGAATGTGGAGCTGTGTTCATTGCTTAAATAACAGGATTTCTCACTATGCTGCTGGTGAAATAATTGTGCTTTTCCCCCTTTTCTTTGCATTTCACAGTCTCCGTTTAGACCAGTGACATTTGCTCCCAGCTACCCCCGCTATTCTCCTTTTCTCTAATGATGGGCCGTGTAAATGTGTTTTTGTGTGGGTATGGTAAGAGATGCGCTGTCAAAAAGAGCTGTCCACCCACAAGCCAGTTGTTACAGGAAATGTGATAAAGAAATGCTTTACACGTTGTCCTTCTCCTTCGCGCTGTCTCACCATCACTCTGCCAAATCAACACATAGACACACAAGCACGATCCACACCTACTCTGGAACAACAACTGTTTCTGCCGAAGCATCGCTGTTGGTATGTTTGTCTATGATTTCTTGAGAGGAAGTCGAACTGTCTTTTCTTCTCTCCTAGTCCAGCCAAACAAACACATACACACATTGTGATTAAAGAGGATGCTGGCCAGTGTGGCTGTGACAGTGCTTCTCAATATTGAGTGGCGGTCTTGTGAGCTCTTTCAGATACTAAGGAGAACCTTATTAAACTGATTGATTACCAAGAATTTTCTCCAGGTTATTGTGGCCTCTCTTGAGGTTCAGCACATATGCATAATTGTCTGGACCCCATTTAAATGAGGATTGGCCACATTAATGCTCCCAGGTGTAGTGTAATATATTATAAGCTGTGATGTAAATGAAAAACTCATATCCGTTCTGCAGTTTGATCAGAATTCAGCAGAAGGAAGTTACGCTACATCCAATCTGTCCTTAATACAATCCACCAACTTGGTCTTGAGTGGATATACTGTAAAGCTGTCTGAACAGCAATCTAATGCTATGCTGCACATTTTCTTGTTATTACCTAAGGAAAACATCTTCAAGAAGAATAATAAGGGGCCCAAAAGCAAGCCTTGTGGCACCTCATACTTTCTTTATTTCCACAAACAAAGTGATAATGAACTAATAGATAGGATATAAACCAGACTAGCATCCAGAGTAAATGCAGAAAAAATAGCTATACTTTGCATGAATGAGATAAAATGCAAATGCATCTGCTGGAGCACTGACCTAAAATATATTATTCATGCATGCATAGATAAAAGCATAAAGAGGACAAAAATGAAATTAGTAAATGCTGGTACCTGGTCTGTGGCTTGAAATGTATTTGAAAGATATTTATGACACGGAACAATACAATTGTGACATGGACAAGATGAAAAAGAGAAACCATAGAGTTTTTTATGCAAATATTCTCATTTTTACTAATCCAATCATTTGCACATGCATTCACACTAATCAAAGAGACGCACTGCCAACAGTGGCCTACATACAGAAGCCAGTTTCCACTACTTATTTATTTAAATACTATCTTCATAATACAAATAATCTCATAACAACACGCCAAGAGTGTGAGGATGTTGCCAGCCTTCATCCTCATTAGGAGAAATGTGGTGAAACAGAAGATGAGAAGCACTTTTCGGCTCCTAACGAGGCCTCAGGAAAAGAGACCTGAGCTCCGTTGCATGAAACCTGACTCTCCGCCCTGCTCCCCATCATTGTTTGCTAATAAGCACAGAACTTTGTCTCTGCCGACTGTTTTCGTTCACGATCCGCAACATCATTATTACGGCTGTTTGAAGTTTTGCTCTCCTTTCGCGCACATCTGCTCGCCTGGCAAGCTCAGGGAACACAGACACCGGGAAGGAGGCAGGGATGAGCAGTGGAATCGAGAGAATGAGGGAGAGAGAGAATGCAGAGGCGAAATTTGCATATCACATAAGGAGAGAGGTTGGAGAAAGAGTCCTGGAGCAGATGTCGATTTGCATATTCAACAGTGGGCCGGCTGAGAGGGGGTTAGGAGATGTTAGCTGGACACTGGCCTATTGTGTTGCTAACCTCTCTGAATGCGTGGAGAGCCTGTGAGCTCGGGAGGGGGGCACAGGTAATGAGGACAATAGCCAACCTGTTTCATTCTTGTGTGTTAGTATTGGTTCTCCTGGCAGACTGCTGTGGAGAGCTGTGGCCTACTTATAACAGGTGTAATAGGACTGAGCCAACCTGCAAAATGGAGGAATGTTTATTTATTTCAGCATGATACAAAAATGGATGGTTCAGTGGCCCAGAACATTACCTATGGAAAAAAAAACACAGTGTTTATGTTCCTGCTTTCTTTCTTTGGTCAGCACTGGGACAGGTATGCTATATCTGTGAATAAACTGAGTTTGAGAAAAACTGAAGGAATGATGGAGAAAATGAGAAAACGAGCGAGACAGAAAGAAGAGTGGTTCAGTTCATTGTGAGGTAGTGGTGAGTCACACAATGAGATTTTGGACTTGGAAAAGGAGCTCACATGGTTACGAAGGAAATTGAAATGATTGGGACTATTTCAGTTCCTTCTCCAAACCCATAGCTTTACGTAACCTCTCAACTTAAAGGGTTCAACCACTTCTTGTTTTCATCTATTCCTGAGGGAAGGGAACTTCCCCGGGTATTTGAAGTTTTCTGAGCTCAGAGCCAAGCTCTCGTTAGAGTTGGAGCAGATGATTGACAGGTGTTGTTTGCAGGCATATTTTTGGCACATTAATATCATCAAACAGAATGCACTCATCTGACCTGACAGATGCTGTTAATTAGAGTTAAAAAAAAGTACACTATATAGATCTTGTTATCTAAAAACGTGCACCACCCAAATCAAGGCAGCCTTCATCGTGTTTCATTTTAAGTCCCCTCCCCTCTCACTCTGTTTTTCTCCTTTTCTCTTACTTCATACATATCTCTGCGGACTCATATTAAGATTCAATCTTACATCTACAGTTTAAAAGTTGGACTCCCACACAAAGACATTCCGCTAAGAAATACTGTACATATGAATCATAACCCTCCGAGCCATTTGAACAGAATGAGAGAGTTATGTGTGGAAAGCGCACAGGAAAATGGGCCTGACCCGTAACCCAATGAACTGTGAATCCCTGAGCCCTGCTGATACATGAGCACACCAAGAAGAAAGACACCAAGCCAAAAGAACAGGCACACACGCTGTGTATATCTCAATCACATGACCCATTCCCATAGCAAATTTCACACCAAAGGCTACACATCTTTATCCAGATTGCTGAGACTGGAGGCCAGATGTGTATGCACACAGCACATAAACAGATGTTTACACGCAAACGTCGCTCGGTATGGTGGGCCATGTTGACGAGACAGACAGCCACGGTGGAAAAACAACACACTCACTGTATTGTACTGCTGTGACACTCCACTGAACATCCCATAATGCATTTCATGGTAATGCACTGCATACATATGCATGTGCTCTGTGTTAACTCATTTATTGTGTCTCTGGTGTTTCTTTACATCCCACTAATCTTTGCTTTAGGGCTACATCAGCTAATCCATAATGAAATTAATCAAAACATAAACATATTTCATTATCAGTTAGCTAGATACTGTATGTGCACCGAGGCAGTGATCTCAGTCAGTGATGCCACTTTACAGTAAAAATGCATTTCTATAGAAAAACATTGCTAAATAATGCCGCTGGTCACAGAGAGCTGCAGCAGAAAAAGTGCATGACCCAATTTGCTCTACATAATAAAAGCTTCAAAGAAGCACATAAGCATCAGTTTTATGCAGTTTAATGTAGTTGACAGTTTTTTTTCCCCTCAGCATTTCAAAAACTGATATTGCGCCTGTAAATGAAGGTTCTCCTCTGTTAAGTCAAGTGACTTTCTATTCCACATAACTTGTCCCAAGAGCAAGAAAGTTGACAAAGTCCTGTCTAAAATATAGTTAGGGGGTGGGGATGTTCCACTTGTAGACATGAAAGGAGGAATTGTAACAGTCAATCAAACATCAATGAATATGTTTACAGGTGTGCATGGATTGCAGCAGCCTAGAAAGTAAAGTTTTATTTAGAAATTGGATGGAACTTAAATTTGAAATATAGCAAACAGAATGCAAAACTGAATAACAAAATGCTGAACTGTAAGTAAAAAAAACTAGTTAGAAAGTAAAAAAAGGGGGAGAACTTGACTGTAGAAATAACTCGCAGAAAAGCGCAGAACTCAGCAAAAAGCAGTAATTGATGATTTATTTTAATGTCTGTAAAAACTGTTCATGTCTTAATAATATAAGATATTAATCTTACACTGATTCATTCTGGCATTAATAGTGTTGCCACAGAAACACATAATTCTAAGTCTGAGGATGTGAACAGCTCTCAGAATGTTCCGTTCACATTCATGAACTGAAAGGTGTTTCAAATATATTATCGAACATAATTTGTACAGACACTTCAGTTGTCTCCTCTCATTTAATTAAGACTCCCAAGTGTTTGTTTGCCTGTTGCCTAAACATAGAAAAGAGCTGCTCAGAGACATTACCAAGATGGCTGCCAAGTGAACTAACTTAGCTTAAAGATTTAGTTAAGACACGTCCATAAAAATGTGGGTGGAAATGTTATTTTTTATTTTAATTGATCTATTATTTTAAAAAAATCAATACATTATTTGATTAGCAAAATATCCATTTGCATTCTTTGTTGGTTGACCAAAAGCATTTCAAATATGCACCATGTTCTCAGCTTTCTCTCTTTAGCTTATGTTTTATTTATTCATTTTCTCTCCCATCCCATCCATCCTCCTTTCTATTGTTTGGCCCTCTGTCCTCTTCAGCTGAAACTTGTAGCAACTGCACAACCAAAACGATATCGATTGGTGTCCTTTGCAGCTTGTGTGATAACCTTGTGGTAATAGCGTTTCAGGGGTTGCCATGGATTTTTTCTAAACATATTCTGTCATTTTCCATGATTTATTGTTCCGATAAGCACCAATTAAATCTGCAGCACTCTGCACTGCACAGACTATGCAGAGCATCATGGGTAGCTGCAGCTGCCTGATTCATTCATGTTCTGATAGCCTGTGTCTATTTCTAATCATGTCCATTAATCAAAACGGACAGAGGGAGAGACGGAAGGCGAAAACATAGAAGGCTTCATCCTCCAGGCATCAAAGAGTGTGGCTATTTTTTTCCTCTTCAGTGGGTGATTTGCACCTCTTCTCTTTTCTTTGTCATCCAGAACTTATAGCTGAATAATAGAATGGCTCTCAGCCGCATGAATGCTTCGGTGTCCCCGACAGAAAGGCGAGCGGCTCCAACAGATGGAAGGAGCGAGAGGGGGATGGAGAAAGAGTGCGGGAGAGCATGAAAGCAAGAAACAGAGTACACAGTGACACCTTCATGAAAATTTTACCATTCTGTCCAATTGCGAATGTCTTTTTCATTGACTCCTTCAAGAAAACAGAGAAAAATAGGGATAGAGGTGACTGTTGTGTACTGTTGTAAAAACATGCAAAAGGCAGTGACAGCATTAATCACTCTTCTTAAGGTGAACAGTCAGTATCCATATCCATGCGAAATATAATATTATCATCTATTATGCATCTTTACATTAAGCGTCCATTAGCCCATTCTATATATATGGAGACCTGCCTGCTTGATGTACATACATGAAGAACACTTGCTGAATCAACTGATTCATTTGGACAAGTCAATTTATCAATCCCAACAACTGTATAAATATATCATGGTTTCAGCTACGGATAACAGGAGAACAGCTTTTCTCGCCACATCTCTAGTTGCATAGCATCTAAACTGAAAGTTTTTGAAAAAAAAACAAGTTTCCTCAAAAGTTTGTTTAGTGAAATATCTTCAAAGAGCATGTATTGATCTAACAAAGTGATTTTAAAGGGTACTTTGTCAAAAGATTTGACAAACATCCCAGATTAATTATGGATTCAGCACAACTCGTAAGATCTTTTTCTCTCTTTGGATCATCTCTGATAAAATACTGTCTTGCAGAATTCTCTTTTTCAGAGATGTTTTATATAACTATGGTATGTGCGTGTGTGTGTGTGTGTGTGTGTTTTTGCATAGACTCAAAATAATAATTCTTGTGCTGACCTTCATTTAGTTGTGGACAGTGGTTCTGCAAATTGGAAATGGGATTTGTCAGCTTTAAACTACAAACTCTGCTTACATACCTAACTTGAATGAGTAAATCAGTAAAATTTGTCAAACCAACCCAACTGAGTCTTGTGCAATTAAAGGAATAGTTCACAGAAATATGAAAATTTGCTCAAAATGTACTCACCCTCGGGCCATCCAAGATGTAGATAATAAAAACTTCACAAACACTACTCTGCCATATAATGTGTTGCAGTTTCTCCCGTTTATAAGTGTCGGAGTGAACCGTCTTTGTTTTTCTATAGTTTTTGTTTGCGCTAGTGTAAGTAGCGAAAAGTAAAAATAAAAAAGAAACAATGGTCAATATGCCTTAAATGTACCTGGGGCACTTTTTAGAGATATATGAAATATGTACCAATACGTTTATAAGTGCTAAAAATTATCATCATAACATCTTATTACGTTGAAATAGGTATGTATTGCTGTGATTTTATTACATTAAAATATGTATGTTTTGCAGCGGTTCAGAATTCATATATTCAGGAACTGTTGTTAAAAGTTAATGCTCTTTATTGCTGGAGATAGCCTATGCCCTACACCAAACCAAACCCATCTCTGTACTCTGTGCGCTACCTAAAAACTAGCCGTCCATGAAAACCCATAGATATGAAGTATGTTATGTGTGATGCTAACGTTCAAAGAATCAGCTTTCTCCCAGAATATTAATATTGTTTTAAAGTCATAACATGATATTCCAGTAATTGTGCGAAAGTGACTAATCGAAATTTGTGTGAAAAGGAATAAAAGGTGTCTGAGTTTTAGCTAGTGTTCATTACTTTTGGAAACTAAAAGTGATATGTTCTTGTTGGAATGTATTTCGTGTCTCGCTAAAAAGTGTCCCCAGGTACCTTTAGGCCAGGTAGCTTGTCTCTTTTGGCCTAACTGTACATGCTATGTTATTACTTTTTAAAAAATGTATTGTTCAATGGTCGCAACCAAAAGTATGAAAATACTGACTTCTTAAGTGTACATAGGTAGGAAGCAGCAAATATGCCCAAATGCAATGTCTGAAGCATTCATAACCACCACTGCCTGTAAAATACTGTACAACTGTCTGTGCATTTCATAAAGTTGAAATGAGTACTTTTATTCATTCTTTTATGAACTCATGACTCAATTTCTCTTGTGAAAAGGCATTCTATTTACTAAATGTTCACTTGATGATTTCTAAAACGTTATGGTGCCTTGGAAACCAGTCTGAATTAAAAGGTGTCTTTTGAATAAAGCAGCATACAGCTGCACCTTCATGTGAATTAGCTCATCTTCAACATTTACTCTACCCATCCAGTCACATACAAAACCATGCAACATTAATGTCAATGGAAATTATTCATGCAGCCCCAAGGACAAAAACTTCTATTTTACAAATGTAAAAGGACTACATGCAATTAAATTTGCATGAAAATACTATCTATATTAGGTTTTGTTTTGTCGGTACTAAGTAAGATTCAGGGACTGCTTGTTTTGGTGTGCATGTGAGTGTGCAAGAGGTTTGAGAGTATGAATGAGAAATAGAAGAGAGTGGAGTGACTCCTTTATTTATTCAGTCTTCTGCCCTCACACCCAGTCCTCTAAAAGAGGTAAATCTGGTAACAGCCACTGGGGACCCACATGCTGCATCCCAATGAGGAACATGTCGCTCTGAGATGTTGAGTGGGATGGAGTGGTAAGAGGGTGAGATGTGTGTGGGTGTGTGTGTTAAGGAGGAATAAGACTGGAGAGTTGCTTGAACAGGGTCACTTGTCTTAACCCTGTCTTGATATTAGGTTTTCAGCACAGTTTTTTTTTTTGTTGATATACCGTGAAAGGCAGAAACCAATGTTATTTTATTACAGTGCTCGGAGGGAATGAAATTACCTTTTGGCTCAGCAGCCACAGTGGCTGGTACAATTTTACCAGCCACCCAGATTTTTCTGCTTTTATATGTATGTATCTATCTATATAATAAATGCAGCCTGAATGAATATAAAACACTTCTTTCAAAAGCATTAAAGGTTGCAAATATTATAGCCACAGTATTTGCAATTAGAACATTTTAACATAAAGTGAATATGCAAAGTTTTGCACTCAAAATATACTTTATAAGCTTGTCACACACACCATAGGTTCAAAGTGAACTATTTATTTTTTGTCACCATTTTCCACATTGAAAGGGAGGGATGGAACAACACAGCCCAAACTCAAATCCAAGTCTTCAATACAAGCACCATGACTCCACACTTGTTTTGACCACCAATATTATTTCATAATAGATTTTTTTTTCTTTTTATCTGCTGGTGAGAGAGCGACAACACACACTCATGGACAAAGCTCGCCTGCCTTCATTTAATCACTTAGGGTAAGATTAAAATCTACCAAAAAAAAGGGCACACATCTGGACGATCCATCATTCAAAATAACTTTCTTAAACCCAACGGACAGTTTCATTTTTCCAGTGTTTACACTAATTACATTTCCAACACACTTCCAGGAGGCTCTGATTAGCTAATCCTGGCTGTGATTGATGGACTGGTTAAGGAAAGGAAAGTTATTTGCCAGTGGAGTGTTAAATGGATGGTTTTGTATTACCAGCTTAATCTTCTGTCTGAGTCACTAATTAGCCCTCTGTCAGCAGAAGCAGCGTCACTGACCTGCATGGTGCCGTCTCTGGGGTCTTGTTAGCGTGTCGCTGGCAGCAAATTGTGGCCTAATCGTGAACGATTGGATGGCCCTAAGTCTTTCAGCCCAACCTCATACCTTGCTCTGTCACATCAGTCACACATTTTCCCTGGAGAATGTCATTCAGGCCCAGCGCGTGGAAAAAAAAAACCTGTTGAAAATGCTATCTGTGTAGTGGAGTTGGGCCATTGAGCGATGTCAAGGCCGATGTCTGGGAGGGGATTTTGGAGATTTGAGCTGACTGGCCGTGAAACCTGTGGTGATGACTGCGAATACCTACGAGGAGCCCACAGTGAGCACCCATTCAAGGACAGCGCGCAAATATAGTTTATACGCTGTTCTTTTGAACTGTTTGCTGTGAGTGTGTGCTGAAACACACCTGTGTCAATGGCATAATGATATGTCCAAACTATGAATTCATTTAGAATAGAGTGTTCAGCTCAAATGTAAAGTGGCTTTAATATTGTTATTCTTTAATATTTTTTTTAAAAGCACTTTCACTGTTCCTTTAAAAAGTAGTGCTGTTTGAATATGTCAATTCATTGAGCTTTAGCTTATCTTTACTATTGACACTTGTATTTGCCTCATGCATTTGTATCTTACAAATCAAGCACTACTGGACTGCCCGAGAAATGATCAGTTGCTGTAAAGGTAACAGTGTTGTTTTCAAGCTTTGCGTTTCAGTACCAATGATGGCCTGCAAATTGCAGCTATTATATTTAGTTCAGCTGTAATCTTAGTTATTTTCCTGTAGTAATGACAGCTTCATGCCTGTCGAACTCCTGACTTGATCGGCCAGCTGAAAGCGAGAAACAAAATAATGATGGGGTTCACCTTTCATCCTGATGTTGATTCCATTAATTTGGATAAGAACACTATTGTCGTACCCGTTGGATACTATCTTGAATGCGTTATGTGCCTTTGAGATGCTTTTACTCGTTTCCCCGGTTAAGAAATAGCTTCATTGCATGCAAACTTCATTGTAATTTTTTCTTGGGCTCTATGGGATTTGAATATTTCATTATAAAGAATAATGAAAGCAGAAACTCCCATCTTTATTTGCCTCAAACAGAATAGTGCAAGTAGGAGTATAATTTTCATGCTGGCACCATTTCTCACAAACTATGAACTTCATTGAAAACAAGACAAATATATCAAGTGGGTTCTATGCTTATCCACAATATAATGTAAAGCAAATGTTTTGTGAGCTGCAACTGTTTCATATTATGTTTTTTGCGAATTAGTTTCATGAAAACCTAGAGGACACTTGTTATCGCTATTGTATAATATAATAAAACATACATCTCATATAAGATCTTATTATGAGCAAGAATAAGAATTGCATTTTAGTTTTATACCTCTTTGTTGTATGTGACTACATGGGTACAAAATATCATAAAAAATACAAACTAATGATAGAAGTATAGAGATGCGGAAGATAATATGGAATAAATTCCATTTATGTTTTATATTATAGAGACCAGAGATAGGCTAGTTGTCACACAGGGATGTTACTACAAGGTTATCTTAAGACCGTAAATTATCTCTGTTACTGTAAGGTTCTGAATATAAAGGGTGTGTTACCTGAAAAGGTCATTGTACAATCTTTTTTCCTGTGCAATGAGTAAAGATGTTCAATAGCTTTTGTCTAGCCAAGGCTTGAAGAAATCTATATAGAAAGTGACTTTCTATCTATCTATTGTCAAATTTAATGTCACAAAAGATTTCTGTGACACTTCTGTTTATCAAAGAATTCTGATTTTAAAAAAGTGATAACCAAAAGTGAAATAATAAAGCTGAACATTCAGTTTTCCCTTGCAATAATAAATTATATTTTAAATATATTTAAATAGAAAATATTTATTTTAACTTTAGATGAAGTAAGTGCAGTCTTGGTGAACATAAGAGACTTTATAAAATAAGACTTAACTAAAAATGTAAAAACAGCACTCACTTTTAGGCGGTTATAATATAGTACACAGATCAGATAGATCGGATGATAAACTATCAGGTCTTGTAATTAACATGTTGGATTCAGGAGAAATGGGCAGAGATTTGAAATGGCACAAATTGATATGGCAAAGTGGCCGTCTCTGAAATGGCACGGTTCTGTTCTCAATCAGTGAGAATTTACCAACAGTTGTCACAGACTGGCTACAGAGTGCTGGACACCCAAGGCTCATTGGTGCACAAGGGCAATGAAGGCTAACACAGAGCACACAAAATTCAAGTGATGGTCAAGGAAGGAAAGTTTCACATCTGCTGTGGAGAGAGTGTTATAGTCTGGGAAATGTTGTTTGGAAAACCCAGCCATTCACGTGGACATAAATATAAAAAACACCACATTTACCCTGTCAAAATCAGAAAAAAAGTAATACTCACTTCTGTGTATGAAACAGGATCACAAAGGATTCACGCAAACATTTAGGCAGAACGGTTATGGAACAGCAGTTACCGTTATTAATAAAGGAGCGCAGACTGCCACCACTGCCAATAACAGCATCAAAGTGGCAGTAAGTCATTCATTTTCAATGTCTCAGATGATATGGTCATCAAGGAGAGTTGAAGTCAGGTCAGCTTTATGGTCTTGAGCTATGATGCGGTTCGGCATTAACCAATCAGAATGTAGATATTTAAGAGGATTCCAGCGAATGAAAGCTCTGATCAACATGCTGGTTTCCTTTCCAGCCCCCTTTAAATAAAGTTTGCAGGACCAAGCATTCAACTGTCAGAGCTTTCACAAATATTTCTGGCACGGCAGAGCAGCCAGAGCAAATTTTGATGTCTAAGTGCATTACACAGAGGCAAGAAAACACCAGGTAAACTTGTCAGAAAACAGTGAGTTCCCTAAGAGACACGTTCACCCCCAATTCTAAATGTATGTTTACTTCCTACAATATATTTTCAGCTTCATGAACAGCGATTTGCTCCACCTGCTACAGTATTTTCTCCTCTTTCTGTTTGTCCTCAGCATCTCTGGCCTCTGTTAAAATGATGTGTTTTGATTACCACCGGTGTATGAGACTAGATAACCTATCTAGTCTCAACCTAGAAAACCTGAAAGATCCGATTCGTAATTCTTGGCTGAGATACCACAGAACCACGTTATAGAGTCCATGGCTACTATGCCTTTAAGAAGCCAACTTGCTGAAATTCCTGGTCAGTGGTTTCTCAAGTCTCAGTGCGATGTTCATTGGGAAACTCTATCTGGTGTGCAGGGTCTGTCTAAGGTGAGCATGATCAATTACACTGACGGCATTTTCACCCTCGTGTGCGATTTAGATCCTGTGCCGTTTGATAAGAGGGTTTGGTTGCAGTTGCTCCTCTCTTGTTCCTGCAGGAAAGACTGTGAAAAACGAGATTGTGTCATCTGTTCTGTTCTCTCCGCGACATCTGTCCCCAGCAGCCTCTCCTGGTTGGATAAGAACTAAACCTCGCCAAAGCTTGCAGGTGCTGGGCTGAATATTCATTAGGCGAAGTTGTGTAGTAGTGGGAGGATGGAGGTACATCGCTTTGAGAGAAATCAGAAAATCGATGCGATTCCTCCCCGCCTCGTTCACCCCTGGTTAGCCACGGCGGATTAATCCAGTGCAATGCAATCTACTTCGCCTGTATCAGATTACACGGGCCCAAATCTCAAACAAGACCTGGCTAATGGATAATGCATGCAGGCCTGAGAGATGTAAGGAAACCACAGCAGAGTTAAATATTGCCCTGTTACAGAGGGATGAGCACGGCTGGATTGTGGAGTTTAGACATGGGAATCGATCGATATTTGCCTTGAGACATATAGAGGGAGTCAGTAAATGCAGGCAGTTAAAGCTGCCCTTTATTTGTTTGTGAATTGTGCTGCTGTTTTTCTTTGGCCTTCTTAACGCATTAGCAGAGGCAAATATATTATCAATCTGCTAGATAGGAATCGATAAGGTTCGCCACAGGAGTAAGGTGATCTACAGCCCAGCTTTGAAAAAAACTATAATTTTGCTGTATCATGCAGTATCTAACCTGATATTGACATCGGAAAAGAATAAGGGCATTACATTTCACCTAGGAACATCTGGCAGTAAATCTTGTAATTCGTGTAGCTCTGTTAGAGTACAGAGCCGGCAACAACAAGGTCATGGGTTCAATTCCCAGAGAACACACATACTGATAAAAATGACGTTCAAATGCACTGTAAATCACTTTGGATAAACAAATGTGTCAAATGCGTGAAAGTATTGAATTTGGTCTAGTTAGCTGTTTTACATATTAAAGCCTTCATGTTGTGCACTTTATAAAATTATATAGTATATCTAATCAGTGAAATAATGACAATAGATTACAAGAAATGTGAATGATAAAATAAAAGTTTAGCTCATTTACTCTCTCTCTATATATATATATATATATATATATATATATATATATATATATATTTAGTTATATATACATATATATAGACAGAGAATAACAAGTATAAAAATATAAAGTAATGTTTATGAAATTGAATATGCAAGTAGTATAAAATACAAAATATTATAATAGTAATATTACATGCACTCCAAAAAATTATATGTTTTTGAGCGTGTAAGGGTATAGGTTTAAGGTTAGGGGATAAAAAATATTGTTTTGTCAGTATACAAGTAATAGAAGTCTATGGGAAGTCACCACAGTCCACAGAGACAAACGTGTGCGTGCATAATAATAAATAGCAATATTTTATAATATTACTTTATTACATATTTTTCTGTAAACGCTAAGGTACTGTAATGTTTGAGGTGTTAATTGCCAGTTGCATTCCTTAATTTCAAAATCCCCAAACAGCCGTGTGTTTTTGTCTAAAGGCTTTGTGTTTTTGTGTTTATTCTGCTCCAAATGATGAATTCCATTCATTACTTCCACAGACCTGAGGGTCAACACAAGCCATGGCTAAACAGATTTCATTAACCAAGAGCAAGGCAAGCTGGGAAAAAAGAAGCAGTGCTAGTCGACCTTGGCTGTAAGGTTACACGTTTATTGATTGTTATCCCCCTCCCCTCCGTCCCTGCCTTTCTTTTGTGGGCTAACAGGTCAGCTCGATAATGTTTCACCCTTTGTGTGCAGTGCGTGGAGCGTATCTTGTTATGTCTATGGGTAGAGTGCTGTAGAGATAAGAAATGCTTGCGCTTTTGTGGTACTGCGGATTTCAGCCTATAGCTTGTTTCACGCTAAGCACTGCTGATACTGCTACAAGTGTACATGGAGATGTTACAAATGACTACATCCAATTACTTGACTGGAATTGGCCACCTTTAAAGACTTTACATTTGGACATGTACACACGGAAGATAAATACAGTTGTCAGTCGTCTTCTGAGGGCTTAATCCTGTTATGTACACAGGAGTGTGGTTATTTACGGGAGTGACGAGCGTAACTACAGAGAATTCAGGTAGTGTCAAGCACATTTTCATTAAATTAGCATAATATGTCTTGAACCGACTAAACAAATAGTTATTAATGTAGATTTAATTAAAAAAAGCTTATAAGCTGCTTAAAGTCAATCAAAATTGACACTTCATATTTATGTTTTAACACATATTCCTGGTTTTATTGTGCACAGTTCATTGGTGCACGTTATTCCAAAGAGAAGCAATATTTGTTGTTCGTAATCTTTCATTAAAAGGTAATGACTTTCTCCCATCCCTTGTGAAAGAAGAAATACACTTTAGCATATATTTAAAAATAAAAAGTATTTTTGGAAAGAATATACTTTAAAAGAACATACAAATGCAATCTGAATGTAATAAAACTTTACAGTGCATTTTTGACCCACTTAAGTACATCTTAACTTAACACTCCTAATTTTATATCACTCTTAAGTGATATGTCAATAAATATGTTAATGGATTTAAAGAGTAATACATTTATCTAGATAAATTATAATAAATCCTATTTATTAAAATAAATACTTCTTTAAAACACAAAAAAGATAAAACATTACAAAGTACACTTTTTTTATATATAGTTTTAGGATCTGCAGTACACTGCATAGGCACATTCAATATAATTAAACACTTCTTTTTCACAAAGATTTCCTTTATGGCTAATCCTCCAATCCCTTTGCTCCATTTTTGTAAACCACCACCGTTAACAAAAGTATCTTAATAAATTATTCTAATAAAAGCGAGCTACTTTTTTCTGTTAAATGTCAAAATGCATCGAATAATAGAAGTGCGGTGGCAGGGTGAGCAACGGTATGTTGCATCACAGCATGCGTTGCATCAGGACTCTTATTTTTAAAGTGAAATTAATTAAATTAAACCGAATATAATGTGGCGTAACGTCTGCTTTGGGATATAATTCAGTAACTAATAGGGATTATAGCATCCTCATTGTGATTTAGGCGTCACGAAGATCAAAGCCCTTCTATCCTGGTCTAAGATGCAAACGTGTGAAATAACATCTTAAGGCATTCTGTCCTGAAAACAACTAAGCTTGATGCTTAGAAACATTTTACAGTGTGTACAATGACTTTTTGTATGTACAAGGTGCTACTATAAGCGGTTTATATTTTTGTTGTCATGTTGTGCAGTGAGAATGCTAATCTGGTTAGCGGTAGGTCTTATATATTGTGACGTATTGAGTGTTGTACAACATAGAAACCCTCTCAGCCCTCACCAGGAGTCTTAGGTTTCACAACCAACTTCAAGAGTTGAGCTGAATCTCATTCCCGCTCTGGACAGAACTAGACATCACTACAGCACTGAGCAACATTTGCTCCGCGGGTAAGTGATGTGGACTGTTGTGAGATGGGAACACTTCTTCAGTGTAAGAAGGGCAATTTAATTTGTATGTATGCAATGCACTTTCCTCAGCATCTTACATGCGGGTTCAACGTAATGCATTATTTATGAAACCTTATAAGACGGACGCATATGGACCACGTTTATGAATCCCAGGCAGAGCCACAACACAAATGCGGTCTGTGAAGAAAATGCAGATGCATCATGCGTGAAATCTGTTTTCTGCCGGGTGTGACCTCAGTAATGCATTTTATAATGGAACGAATAACGGTAATTGTTATGATGAAACCGCAGCGGCCAGACCGGGTCCGTTCTTGAGATATAAGGGAGGACATTAGCCTGGGATTATCCGTATTTGTATTTTGCACACAAACACTCGTCTTTTGTCGTCCGCATTTCAAAAGGCCTGCTCGCAAATGACCTGCAGACACAAATTGCATTTAATTAGCGTCAAATGCCAATCACTGATCTGACTGACTGTGACTAATTAGGATCAAATACTAAGCACAGATGTGAGTGACGGCGCCGAGCTTTTCCTCACATTTAATCGGCAGTTTTCCCCAGCTGCTGTTGGGTGAACCTGACAGTGCTGTGGGGACGTGTAGCATTAGGAGGATTTGTTCTGCTGGAGTCCTCTTCGTGCTTCAGAATACTGGCCTTTGATGCAGGATTATGCCTCTGATTGTGACTCATGCCCTCGATTAGTGTCTGTTTTTGGACTGGAAAAAAGAGCCAGTGTGGCAAACGCTCAGAGGCCCGATCATCACTCGGTATTATTATCCTTATCACTCAGAGGGGGAAATTAGAGCCTATTAGATACTGAAGCAAATACTGATGAATCAGAAGGGAGCAGCTAATAATAGCATTGATGAAAAAATCATTTTCTTGGATAGTGATTTTTGCCTTCTATGTAAGGAGGAAAGGATGCCAGGTTTTAGTCACTGACAGTTGTTCTCAAACGTTTTTAAATCTCCTTATTCTTGTTTTTGTTATGTTGATGAATCTGTATTATTTGAAATTGAGGGAGCTTTTGTACAAGCATGCACTTGAGTAAAGCCAAGCGTGCCATTCTTAAAACCAGATGAAGTATAATAAACACATGTTGTATGGATCTGGGCTACATTTGGTTTTTGTTACTTTTCAATAAGAAACATACTTTTACAACATTTTTTTTTAAATTGTAATTCAGATATTATTACATACCACTGTTAAATATTATTACAATTTAATTTATATTCTAAAATGTTTTTTTTTCTTGTACTGTGAAAGCCATTTCTTATGGCCATTTCATGTCAAATTAACCAAATTTCAGAAACCTCTCAGGCTAAACATTTTTAATTTGTTAATAACATAGTAATGAAAGACAAAATATTAAATATCATAGATAAATATTCATGGACTAATCCACTATTTTGTAGAAAGGTGTAAAAATAAAAATTTTCACTTGTGATTTGGAGCCAAGTTACAGGAGAAAGAAAATAACTTTTAAAAAGATGCAGCAGCATTTGTTTATTTCTTTTCACAGGCATTGGTTGGTCTGTCATCAAAATCTAGATGTTGATTCCTAACAATCTTTTCTTTCAAAATATTGATTTTTTTAGGCCCTGTATAGTTAATTCCAAGAGATTTGTGGATCTTAGAGTGGCAAAATTAGTAAACTGTTCATATTGCCGGTGGTCAAAAGCCAAATAAAGCTGATATTCATGATTTCTGAGTGAACATTTCAGCAAACATGTTACGCATAAATAAGTGCACATGCACAGTTCATGATTTAACTGTCTGTGCAGTGCAGCACATTCTGAGATGCTGCTTCACGTAAGCATCTTTCTATAGGAAATACTTTAAGCCCAGAACTGTAATTTCTTTGCGATCAATACTTTGTATTGTTTTCTCGGTCAAGCAGACCGTGCAAGAGCAGTGTGCAAAACCTAATTAAATTTTGCCTCACAGCACACACATACTGTTCATTCAGGATGCCTTTTTTCACATTTAGCTCTATTATTAGTTCTCCTCAAAGATGTATTTAGCTCCAATAACTTTAGTCTCACCAGACTACAAACATTTCTTCCAAGAGGTTTCAGGTGTTGTCATACAGCTTCCAGCAAACCACAGGTATGACGTAACATCAGCCTTCCTCAGGAGTCTTTTCTTTCTAGCCGCTCTCCCGGTTCTTTGCAGTTTGGGAGCTCAGATTTACAACCAATTCATTCTTTTGGTTTCTTTTCAACTGAATTGGTCGATCCAGTGTGGAGTGAGGCATAATTTAGCATTACACAAACAAATCGCATCCTCGTTCAAACATGTTACTGATGACAAGGATCATTAGCGATTTGCTCCCGGTCCACAATATCTCAAAAAACAAAAACACCATCAGTGAGTGAGATACAGCCAGTAAGACCGATCGAAGGCAAAGCGGAGGTATGTAGAAAAATGGTAATGGTTCAAATTTATCTTTCTACAATGTCATTTAGGCCATTTTACAATGCCTATCGAAATGTTATGCTACCCACATCACCTGCATTTAGAAGTAAACCATTTTTCTTCTCTGTATAGAGTGTGGGTGTATGTGGACATGTGGGGGAAAACTGAGCTATTACCGGTCATAAAAACAGGTTAGTGATTCATTAACATATGTGATGTGTTTATGAAAAGCACAGAAGCATTCCCAAACCTTCTCCTCCATGCGGACTGATTTATAGGATTTGTGGGATTGTTCGTATTGTGTCTGCATTCTTTAGGATACAGACAGAAAGTGGAGTGGGATGTTAAGGATGAAAGCGTACCAGCCTACACCCCATAGCTTTCATTAATGAGTCTAATTAGAGTGCTGTTAATTTGCCATTTGTGCCCCTGGCCATGATCTAGTGCCTTCATTTGCATCCTGAAGGATATTTTTCTCCTCCGCCAGCTGACCAGAATACCAAGAGGAAAAGAAGGAGAGATGAGAGGACAGTTCAAAAGAGATGAGGACAAAAGAAAGTGAAATGAACACAATGGAATGGAATAAAGTATCTCTCCCAGAGGACAATTTGATCATTCTGAGTATCAGCTTTGTTTCCTGATATTTCGCTTAAAATTTATTGAGACAAATGGCATGTCTGTGTGGGTATACACACACACACACACACACACACACACACACACACATATATATATATATATATATATATATATATATATATATATATATAATGACGTTATTTTGGAAAGTCTTATGCTTTGCATGCATCATGGTATGCACTGATATCTGATGTATGAATATGACTGGTGCATTTGATTTATTATAGCACTTTAGATATAATTAAAGGAACGAATTAGGACATTCCACAAATACCAAAATTAAAGAGAAGTATTGTGGAAAAAATAAACCACCACAATCCGACATTCCGTGAATTCTGAACAGCATTCTTTTCTGTCCAAGATTAGATTTCTCAGCGAATGCCTGTGTGAGTAAAAAAAAAAAAGGAGCAATTTTCTTTGCCATTTATGAAGAAAATCACAGACAGTTCAGTCTGACTATATATTGTTCTACCATTAATTCTGTATGTCATTGTAGTATTGATGGCTGTCTGTTGTTTTAATATGGATGTCTCTGCCTGAATTTTGCATGGATGCATGTCTGCTTTTCACCCGTCATTCTAGAATATCTGTTTGTTTTCTAGTATGGATGTTTGTGTGTCTGTCATTCTAGTATGGGTGACTGTCTGTCTGTTGTTCTTGTATAGTTGCTTGTCTTATTGTCTGATATTCTAGTAATTCTAGTATGGATGTCTGTCTCTGTGCCTGTATTTCAAACTAGTATGGATAACCTAGTATGGATACCTGTCTGTCTGTCTGTGTGTCTGTTATTCCAGTATGGATGACTGTCTGTCTGTTATAAGGCTATGAATGTCTGCCTGTCTATTCAGTATGGATGACTGAGTGACTGCGTATATTTCCGTGGTGTGCCTGTCTGACATGAATGTATTTGTTGTGTAAACAGCACTAAACCGTGAGTCCACCTTGAGCAAATCTGTATTTGTGGTTTGTTTTGGCAGCGGTTTTGTTAAATGTCAGAGCTGTGTGTGGTGAATTGGATCAGCTGTCAGCTAGAAGGGTATAAATATAAAGCTGTATTATTCGACTGAGTTAGGGGTTGTTCCTTTGGTCTCTTCTGGAGGCTGAGGACTGAGGGCTCTTTGTGAACCTCCATTTACTCCCGTCACCACTGGGAATAGAGGGACACATGCCACTTCGAACCCCGCTGTCCATCATTCACAAAGAAATCTCAAGCAAACACAGGAAGGACATATTTGCGTAAAGGTTCGAATGCAAGTGTGTGTGTGTAATTCTGTGCCTGCACTCTGCATGCGTGGAAACAGTGGTGTGACCTATATTGGCCACAAAAGACTCAGCCAGGGGTCGGTGTGGATCTCTCTCCTGTCCCCGCGAGGTTGGTGTGTGAATTCAGGGCAGTGGTCATCTCTCAGCGGGACATCATGTCCTCTGTCTCAGCCTGAGCTGCGCTCCAGAGGCGCCGGCCTTTCAAGCCCAATCTCTTTATCTGATGCTTTGTGGGGAGGCGAGCTTTTTGCTCACAGAAATACATTTCTGCCAAACAATAGGAGATAGGCCACAGAGAAGAGTGGGCGGAGGTACGGCTCTCTCCTGCCGAGTGAATCTGTGTGAGGCTAACATTGTGTACATGCGTGTGTTCATTATCTGTGTGTGGATGAAAAGAAAACATGACCATCCAAACCACTTCCAGAGTAAAATAGATTGCAGGACTTCCAGTTCAAATGGATATGGAACAAGGGCATTTAGCTTGTCAGTTTGAAAAGCAAGAGAAATAAAGAATCTATTGGACATAGTAGACATAAGGATTGTGCTGCGATCATATTAGAGAATAAATAAAGAACCTGACCAGGTGTAGTGGCTTAAGTGCTCCAATGGGCAGCATTGCTAATATTCAAAATGTTGGAATCAGCAAGATGGAAAAAAAAATTATATATATAAAATCTAATTCTGTTTTAAAATTCAAATTTTCTATTTTAATACATTTTAAAATGTAAGTTACTTCTGTGATGCAAAGCTGAATTTTCAGTCTCACATGATCCTTCAGAAATAATTAATAACTCAAAATATAATATTAGTATTAGTGTTGAAAGCGCAAACATATATATATATATATATATATATATATATATATATATATATATATATATATATATATATATATATATTTGCATAAACAATGAGGCATTTTGCCTGGATTTTTTAACAAATAGAAATTCCAAAAGAACAGCATTTACAGTATTTAAAATTTAAATATTTTAAATTTCACATTTTATCCGTGCTGAATAAAAGTATTCAATAAAAAAAGAAAAAGAAAATATAGGTAGGTAGACAGACATATTTTTAGTCTGAATGAAGCTTAACGATTAATTGTAAGGTAACATAATTAAAAAAGTGGAAGTAATAAAACTTCTAGTTAAAAGGAATAGTTCATGATTAGTCACATGCCATTTGCCACTTTTTCCTCTCAGAAAAGTGAAAGTATTATAAACCTCTTTGATTCCAGTTCACCCGAGGCTTCATTATTACCACATCAGGAAGGTTCAACATGGCAGTACAGTCATTAAAAGAAAAACCCTGAAGGGCCAACTATGCAATAAAATGTAATTTTATGACAGGAAAAAAGTCTGGTACAAATTATGTGACAGCATGATTCAGCTATGTGGAATTACAATGCAGGGTTATTTTAATCATGTATTTTTCATACGTTCGAAAGTGGAGTAGAGATGCTTGAAATCAACTTGCATGACACATACAAATGGAAAGAACTGCAAAGAGAACATCTAAACCCTGAAAGGATCAGTGCCAGATGGCTGTGGAACATTGTAACCCTGTATTAAAGGAACATCAGCAACTCATAAATCTAACATAAATACCGAGCACACTGTCACAAAAACTACAGCATTGAAAGTGGAATGTAGGGAAAACAAGTCAGAACTGAAGTAAAAGTCAAATGGAACATGACCTACAGAGAGAACATTATTAGGAAGAGTGCTTATAAATTACTGACTTTGTCTCGGTCAGGGATTGATTCTGCCTAGTAATTTAGAGAATGTTCATACTCAGCAAAGTTACTAAAAAAGACACAGAAAATCTTCAATCTGTGGGCAGTGGGAACTCTCTTCTGGAACAAATACAGTACAACTTTTATCAGTTTCAAAGTAGTACTTTTCTCCACTGAGTGAAAGTGACACTGGCTCTGCTCCAAAACCTACTAAGTTTCTTTGCCCTACATAGGCTGCATTCTAAGCCAGCATTCTAACTGAAAAGCAACCTCATAAATGACTGATCTGGAACACTCGTAGATAGCAACTCTGTCCATGAAGTTCACAGGGGACTCTTGATTTCAGTACAGTTTAGCATTAGCAAGTTGCTAATAAGTAGATAAATACACACCAAACCCTTTTTTTTAATGAATTATGTTATCAATAAACATTATTTAAAAAAAAAAATCTTAGCTTATCTAAATGCACAAAGGGGTTCTTGTCTTTGTAAAGGATCCCTACTGGAAAGACTAGTATAGTTGGTCACCAGCTAGACTAGCACTAGCCAGCAAAATCCTGGTTTGCCTAACATGCAAATTCGTGCTGGTCTAAGCAAGTCTATTCAGCAGGGATGCTTTATCATAATCATAAACATAACTTTTGGAACAGAGGGTGTCTGTGATGCCTCACATGCTGTCTGTGTGCAGTTCAGTGATTTGGAACACAGCCACTGTCCTCATTGCCTAAGGTACAGTACCTGAGTATATTTTCTACACCCGTACTATATTACATGCTTTGGCTGTATTGTAAATCTTTACAGTGGTGCCAATAAAGCTTTGTTGACTCCGAGGGAAAGAGAGAAAGAAATGCTTTGTGATGGCTTTGCTATGTGGTTTCTGGTTTGTGTGTTTCTCTTGGCAGCAGGGCTCGTTATCCGTGCGGCTGCATTGATCTTTCCCCGCTGGCTGGCCTTACCGCAGCACCTTCACGGCCCATGGCCAAACCCATTAGCACAAACATAAAGCCCACAGCCACACATTCTCCCATACACAGTCACTGACACGCACAAATAAACCCCTATAGACTGTCATATACTGTATCGGAATGAAGTCTTGTCAGTTTTGCAGCCTCTTCTAGTCAAGAATCCACTGTTTAGACAGTTAGAGTCTGTCTGATTGACATGTAAAGATATCAGTCACAGTTTATTTATCTGGAATGACCGCTATGATAAAAAATAAATAGCTGTTGTAAAAAAAAAAAACCTTGTGCAATTTTAAGTGTGTGTTTGTGACCAAAATAACAGTAAACATATATTTAGACTTTGTAAACAGCAAATATGTTTACACTTTATAATTATTATACAGTCAGTAATGAATATATATATATATATTTCTCAGTACATATATTTTCAAAGGTGCTGTTGACCAGATGTTCACCAGATGTTGGTAACAACCCAAGTAATCCATACATATATATACATATACATATACAAATACATATACAAAGTAAACTATACAAATAGGTTCAGAAATTTATTTCTGTGCAATAATTGTTGAACACGCTTATTGAAATGTATTTACTACTTTGTACAAAAGCCTTTGTTGCTAATGACAGCTTCAAGACACTTCCTGTATAGAGAAACTAGTCGTATGCTTTGCTCAGGTGTGATTTTGGCCCATTCTTCTACACAAATCTATGGGCCTATTCTACGAACTTTAAACCTGGGTTCTTTCCATAGATTTTCTATTGAATTCAAGTAAGGTGATTGGCTGGGCCATTCTAGCAGCTTTACTTTTTCTAAAACCAATCATTGCAGAAATGTCCAACCTCATTTCATCTTCATCATCGTGGAAGATAGCAGCAGATTTTTATCAAGAATGTCACAGTATATTTTTTATTCATTTTTCCTTTAATTGTGTGAATTTTTGCCAGTGCTGACGTTGCAGGGTGATCTGCAGTGCCATTTGACCTTCAAGCATGGTGTGTATTATGGCATTCAAAGAGTACAATTTTTGTCTTATCTGACCAGACTATATTCTCCCAGTGTTTCACAGGCTTGATGTCTAAATGTTGCACAGCAAACTTTAAACATGCTTTTTATTCAGACATCTTGTGGGGAGCACCTGGTCATGGCTGGTTTATGGCAGAATATTCTTTGCACTTCTAGATTGTGGCCCCAATAGTGCTCAATGGATCATTCAGGAGTATAGAAATCTTTTTGTAACCAATGCCATCAATATGTTTTGCAAGATATCTCTCTCTCTCTCTCTCTCTCTCTCTCTCTCTCTATATATATATATATATATATATATATATATATATATATATAATAATTTTTTTGTTTACATAATATATGTGTGTGCCTGGAAATAGGCCTACAACAAAAAGGAATACTACATTCAGGATTTAGTTTTCAGGTTAGTATTTATTAGAGAACTATCTGGTAAGGCTCAGATACATGGCATTTATGTGGCTTGGGAAGTAAATTCCAGCAAAAGAGACTGTGTGTGTGGATTAGATAAAATAGGAATGAGTACTTGAATGATGAGAGGCAGAGTGAGACAGAGAAAGAGTGGAGAACAGGCCCGCTGTGTGTTCATAAAGCTCCAAGTAATCCTTACAGATGGATTGGGCTGTTCTGCCCAGGAGGACAGATAAAGGGAATTTGGATCTGGCATCTTCTCTCTGCTCCATTACCCGTCCATAAATTTTGGGTCAAAGGTCATGACTTATGAGTGTCACACAAGTTGGCTCATGCGGAAATCAGTCCGCTCACACGAACACCTTTTCATTAACGAGTCAAGAGCCAGACTTGAGGTTCATGAGTGAAGAAAGGCCTGACAGTCTTTGGGATTACCTCTATAGGAGCAATTGAAAGATAGACGGAAAGCGAGTGAGTGTTGAATGAAATAAGGAGAAGGCAGAGTGAAGGAAGGAAGGAGCAGATAAAAGTGATGAAGGAGCATTGTTGATGGGTTTCACGTCTGTGTTTGTCAGCAGTAAGAGAGTTTAGTGGACCTGCCCTTGGAAGGGCTTATCTGGTATTAGCAGGTCTACTGCCCCATTGTCCCTGCCCAAAGACTCATGGGATGTCCAAACCCATAACCTCCATGGCATTCTGTTTCATCTGGATGGAGACTTTCCTATGCTGAAGTATTACCCTACAGTTTTACCTAACCACAGATGATCTTTTCATTAGAAAATGTGTGAGAATATTTCAACAACATTAATTATTGTAGAACAATTTTGATTATATGATAGATTATAATTTTTATCATAACTGATAGATTTTCAGTTTTTATATATATATATAAAATCTATTTAAAAGGAATAGAATTCTGAAGATTGTTCTGAAAAGAACATTCTTTGGATGCATTATCAGGAATAGAGAAACATTCTGAGAAGAAATGTTTTGTGAATTTGGCTTCAGGTTTCTTGTAGAAGTAGTACAATGAAAGGCGAAGGGAAGAAAAACATACAAGGCAATTTTCTAGGAGCAAGAGAGAGAGACTGAAATGAAATAATCATTCGGTAAGCGTACTTTTTCTTCTTTTCAGCCTGAGTTTGGAGGTCTGGCACCTCTGTCTAAAGCTTTTACAGAAGTGTCATGTTTCCTGATTCAGTGCCTTCAAAATGACAATTACAAAATGACACCTTTTATGACAACCATGGCACTTCTCTTCACCAATTAATAGCTCACGCTCTCTCTTACAAACTTTCTTAACATGCAGACATCTATAAGTAAGCCATTTACATAGCATGAGGAATTTTTTTCAGAGAGGCTGCCCCACATTACATATACTTTACCTCATGGGCTGTTGGGCAGTAATCCTCAGAAGTGTGGTCTTGATAAGTAGGTGCATTTAGGGAACATAAAGAATGCAAAATAGTCACTGGGGTCTGGGCCTGTCCAGCATTGCCTTGTTGAGGAGCCTATCTAGCTAAAAATATTGTTTAAACCAATGGTATGAATGCCGGGTGTGATTGTTTTTCTAATTAGTGGAAGTTAAACTAACTGTTATACATTACATTTGTACTATCTGTTATTTTAATTTTTTTAGAAGTGTCTTGGCTGAGAAAAAATCTCCTCTTCTCTGTGCCCTGGCATTGCCTTGAGGTTTTCTGGTTCTATTTAAATGCTCTTCTGCCCCTGAAGACGAGTCTTTATGCACTTACCTGTGGCTTATGCGAGTGCACTAGATTAAATGATCTCCTCCCTGGGTATTTCCTGCAGTGTTTTCGGACTTCTGCCTCAGCATTTATTTTAAATGAAGATGATATCATTTCTCAGTGCAGTTTTTTTTGTCACACAAATCTCTCAGGTGGACTACAGTTTAAAGAAATAGTTGCAGAAAATTGTCTCGGGCCAGTTTGTTTCTTCACCAGAACAGATTTGGAGACAAATTTTTCTGTCTTGGAAACAGATTTTAGCATTGCACATTTGCTCACCAATAGATCCTCTGAAGAGTGAATGGGTGCCGTCACAATGAGAGTCCAAACAGCTATCAAAAACATCAGTAATCAAGTAATCTGACTTATATGATCTGTGCATTTTTCACTCCTGATTCAGATGAGGCACATTTTTCAATGCAATAATATTGATTGAGAATGTTTTTTTTGTTTGTTTTAGTTGTATTGTGAAAACACACTTTATATTTGTCATTTGTAAATATGCAACTTTGGACAAATATTGGCTTTCATTTCACTGGAGAGGATCTATTGCTAAGCGTTTTTTTTTTTTTTTTTTCCTTTTTCTTTTTTGGGTGAACTATTCCTTTATCATGACCAAAGAAAATACATGAATTCTAAACAGCTCCAACCATTCTGGAAAAGCTTTGAATGTGTTCTGATCTTTTCAGTGAAACAGACTTTCCGTGAAGTATTTCTAAGTACATTCCCTGCCATTTGACACTGTTTAAGTGAGAATAGTTATTTTTCCCTCAATTCTCTCTCCAGTGTAATGAGTTGATTCACAGCAGTGAACTGCAGATTTTGTCCTGACCTCGTCTGGCACCGGAGGGGGGAAGCCTGTCTGTCTGATTAACTCAATACAGCCAAACTGACAATGATGAAAGCCAACAGAAGAAAAATACTACAGTGCTACGAAACCATTCCTGACATTCTTCTGACGGGCAAGACCATAGGCAGCAGTATATGTAAGACATTTTACCATTCGCAAGCTTAAAGTCCATGTGATCTGACGCCGCTTTTTTTTTTTTGCATGACTCTAACCTATTAGCATTATCTCATCTCTATGCTTCCCTCACTTCCTCTATCTCTCACTCTCACCAGGTTTTAATGGGTTATCTGTCACTCCTAAAGCTGAAAGTCACCTTGCTGTCTTTCTCTTATCTGTTCTTACTGGGAGTGAAATGGAGACTATTTTAAATGCGTTTTAGACATTTCAGTAAATGTCACTGCGAACGGAAAGTTCAGATAACGAGCTGAACTATCTCTTAAAGTCTATGATGCAAATGTCTCAAAATACGTTTTTCCTTAACGTCATCTCCTAATTTATGAAACGTGGTTTTACTTAAGCTTAATGGTGATGTGATGATCTGAAAAAAAAAGTTCATCTAGAGGCACTACACCAAATTAACAGATTATGAATATGACATTTTCCCATTTTAACCCATCCGAAACATAATAGGCTGCAAAAATTGCCTACATTGTACAAAACCTCAATTTGTAGCGCTTCTAATTACTATAATAAACAGCAGTTAGCAAGTGGTTACACTCCACCAGTTTCACTACTTATCGAGCATGTATATCAGCATGACTCATATTTTAGCTGTGGAACATTTGGTAAATGATATATTGACTCTTTCTTAATGCATCGCCTTGACTTCTGTCTAACATACAGTCTTTAGCACCATATTGAGTGGGAAGACAATCCTATGAGAATAAATTATCATACTTTTTATTTTACTTGTACTTAAGCTGACAAAATATGCTTATTTATGGTTTCTTCTTTGCCCAATGCAACCATATTTGCAAGATAAAGAATCAGTATAAAGCAGATGGTAGTTCTTAACAGTAGGTAATTTTACTGTACTTTGGTAAAATTAGGCACAAAGACAAGATCAGCAAAGTGCAAAAAATATAGTTGATGGATTGACATTTGACACAGACTAAATGTTTGTGCCAATTTCTAATATAATAGTTCAACTGTATTCTGCACAGGAAGTAGCCTCTGGCTAAATGCATATTGACTATGAGAAGTAAAGCAATAAAATATGCTTAAAGGTCTTTTTTTATTCTTTTTCTCTCGATTAACCTGCAACCCACAGGCATCCTATTGCCATGGGAACTGAATAAGGGATGGAGAGGCTATCCATTGACTCATTCAATCTGCATCACCATCTGCTTTTTGAAACACATACTCAGTTTAGCATTGAGATTTGGATCAAGGAATTTGATGATAACCACTGGGGATCCTGAATTGAAATAATTAAAATAATCATCTTGCCTCCTTTTAAATTAGCAGGTTTCATAAGAATTCAAAGAAACGTTTCATATCTAAAAACTTCAAACTATTGTTCTCAAAATAAGCCAGTCTGTGTACTGGTTAATTAAATATAATCAGAAAGTCTTTTAGATGTAATTACCGATCTCTAATTGCTTTTTTATTTATTTTAAGTGAATAGTGTTGAGTGGATTGCTCAATGTGGATATCCAGTGGCTGTCATCTTTTTCTCAGAAGCTCTGTTGTTATATTAAGACTTTGTCTGGGAGGAATTGAAAAGTTGTGTTATTGATTTTACCCTTGGTTTGACCCTCTGTGTCTGTCAAACACTATCAGCCATTGCAGGGTGGAACATGTTTGACTTAACTGACACTGACACACACATGGACTCAACAGGAACTAATGTGAAAAAGTGGAAATGTCAGTCACTCTGTGAAAGCCTCAGACAGACATTAGTACTGGAAAAAAGAGAGTAATCGTTGGCACAGAAGCATTTATGCGATAACAAACAATGACTAAAATGCTTTTATACCTCCATATAGTGAATGGAATTTATTTTCAACGTGAAAAATTCACCCAGAAAATTAGCTAAGAATTTGCCCTCAGGCCATCCAAGATGTAAAAGAGTTTGTTTCTTCATCTGAACAGATGAAATTTAACACCACTTGCTCATGAATGTATCCTTTGCAGTGAATGAGTGCCATCAGAATGAGAGTCCAAACATCATAAAATCATCACAGTAATCCACACAACTTCAGTCCATCGATTAACATCTTGTAAAGTCAAAATCTGTGCAGCTGTAAGAAACAAATCCATATCAGAGGTCACCCCAGAAGCCAGAACTCAACTCTCTTGTGAACTTGTTGCCGGAAGTCAATGGTTTGAGTTTGTAATTATAAAAATAGAAATATTTTCGCTACAAAACCCCACCGCTCTGCTTCAGAAGACATGTGTTAACCACCCTGGAGGCATATGGGCTAGTTTTGCAACAAATATATGCGATTTATGGAGCTTCAAAATAATGCCCACTATCCACCGTCATTACATAAGCTTGGAAGAGCCAGGATAAATGTTTTAAAAACTCTGACTGTGTTCATCTGAAAGAAGAAAGTCATATACACCTAGAATGGCTTAGGGGTGAGTAAAATATGGGGTAATTTTCATTTCTGGGTGAACTATTCCTTTAAGGCATTTTAACTTTAAACCATCTGGCCAAAAAACACAATGTTTCCTTCAGTAAAAAAGCCTATCTGCTTTTACACTATCACATCAAAATCAAACAACAATCATAATCAACCATAATCAACTATTATTTTTTATAACCGTCACTTGCAGGTGGTGCTTGACTTGTGCATTTTTTTCTCTGGATTCAGACAAGACAACTTTTTTTAGAGGAATTATTGATATCATTTCTGTGGGTTGGGTTTGCAAAAAAAGTGAGTGGCCGTGTCAAAGTGGTTGCAATATGAGCTAAATGACTATATATTACTTTACATAAGCAGGGTTGGTATTAAACCAGTCTCATGCTGATTATTGTATAAAAGGTTATGATAATGTTATGGTTTACAGTAAAAGCATTTCCTGGTCATTTACACATACATACACTGAGAGGTAGGTTAAAATCTTCTGTTATATTGAGAGCATGCCACAGATGCAGACATTGGCTAAAATTAACAGCGAAACAGCTTTAACAAATGCCATCCAATATGGATCCTAAGAATGATTATTAAATTCTCTTTTCACAACGTACATAAAAAAAGTTATGTCCTGTTTCATTAGTGATTCATATGTGATCTTCATAAAAATAATCAAATTAAAAATCTCCAAAGATTAGTTGAAAATGAAAATTCTTGACATGCTTCGTTCGTGATTATGAGAGAGAATGCTGTGTGTGATTCATGAATTTCAATGAATCAGTAGATCTTGTGTGAATGATTTCTGCACAGACTTTGCATTGTTTTCTCATTTTTTAGCAAATAGTGAATAATCAGAAAGACATGGAATATGCTGCAACAATTCATTGTAATTTAATAAGAAAAAAGCAACTAGGACATTCTTGAGAATACTTCATGTTGTGTCCCAGAGAGGAAACATGGTTTGAACTTTTGTACTGTCTCATTTTAAGACAGGAAATTGATCTCTGAGGCCGTTTCTGCTTTTAGTCTCACTAACTAGCCTGTGCAGCAGGAAATGGAACAAGAGCGAAAAGAGAACCAAGAGCGCTTTAAGCACTTGTTAAATGCCAATCAGCAGAAATGTCAACTCTCATGTTGCAGATGTTTCTAAAATGGATTCAGCGCTGTGAAAAACATCGCTCCAAACACTCTGCCTATGAAATTGCTTTCCCTCTGCCTAGATTAGCACTCCTCTTTCACTTCCTTTTCCCCATTTCCCCCTCCTCATTTCTGTTTCTGTTTTCTCTGCTCGCAGCCATTACCTGAAATGTGCACTTTCTTTTCTCTCCCACAGAGAGTCTTTCCAGGTTGCTGTTGAGGACAAACTGCTTCACGCTGTCTGCGCTCAGGGGGAAAAATGGGCTACCGGAGCGTCCGAGTGCTCTTCCTGACGGAGAGCGGCGGGCGTGTGACAGAAAGGCCAGTATATTAGTTAGCACTCCAGCGCTACACATACAGCATTCTCACATGACCCTCTCATGAGGGAATACGGCAAAAATATCGAAATAACTTTGATTTTGAAAGGACTCGACATAACACAAACTCTCGCTCATTGAAATTCAAGATGGGGTGTAGTCAAGGTTATAGACAAAGCTGATGCAACAGAGGCCTTGAAAGAAGATGAGAAAACTAGGTCTTTCATTCTTGACTGTATTCTGTTTTTAACAGTTTGAAAATATTTTCATATTCTCTGTCCGCTAAGGTTTTTAGTTCACGGACAGGGTGATGTTAGCCTTTTTTCCTCCAGATTTATCCACTGTTTTTCATGACCCCTGATGTCAATGAGGTAACAAGCTAACAATTGGCTACAGCTAATGAAGTTGACTTTGGTGGATTTTAATGCTTAAGTGCTTCAAGTCTTAATTCAGTATAACCCATTTAAACCCACCGGTCACAATAGTGACCATAAAAAAGTTCATTCATAAAGCTCTAAAAACCTTACTGACTGATTTTTCAGTGCACTAAATATGGAAAACATAAAGGGTTTCAATTAAATATGTGAAGTTTCGCATGATTAGTGCAAATTGTCACATGACTAGAGCTGTAAAATTCCTATTTGCACCTTGAGAAGATGATAACTCCATCATAGATTTTTGGTACATATTATCTTTAGGGTCTCTAGTATTAATATTGGCATTTGCATATTTATTTTTGCTGAGCGTGGTCATAGAGTGGGCAAACATCTTGACTGTCACAATAGTGACCGGTGGGATAATGGTGAACTTGGTGAACAATACAATCCAATTACAGTTGCTAGTAAAACTGGCAATAAAATGTTGCAAAATGTTGTAAAATAATGTGTTAAATAAAAAATTCAAATATTACAAAAATTGCACAATGACAATGTTGTAATACTGAAAATAAAAAATGCTGAAATTTTTTTTTTTGAAATGCTGTGATAGATGAATTTTGTTAATTTTTTCATCTCAGTGTTTTTATCGTAGTTTTTTTTTATGCATAATAGTAAACCTAAAATGTGGTCGAACAGTTTAAAAAAGCTGATGTAAGATATATAATGATTTTTAAGTTTCGATTAAAACGATTCATTTCAGTCACCGTATCCCACCGGTCACAATTATGAACGAGCGTAAAACACAATTTTAATACACTTTTTTAATTTTAGCAAAAACAAATTATTGATTATTTCAAAGGGTGACTAATGACACATCATTTGGATATTTTCATGTATGGGAAAAATTTGGGATTAAATGGGTTAAAGAAAAAAGCACCTCTTCTGACTGGCTAAAGAAAAATCTGAATTATGAAAAGTCCTGACAAATTTGTATATATATATATATATATATATATATATATATATATATATATATATATATATATATATATATATATATACATACTATGTATATATACGTACTGTTTTTTTTTTTTTTTTATTTATTTAGCTTTTTTAATTTTTTAATTTTCTATTTAATTTTTGTTTCAGTTTTATTCGTATTCATGTGGTGTTATCATTTTATTTATTAATATTAATTGCCAATGCAGCATTACCAAAGTTTCTCCAAAGTGTATTCATCCAGTATTTATATTTTATTTTATTGCAGATTTATTTCAAACTACTGAATATAATTTATTTAATAATGAATATGATTTAACAGTAGCTATACTACCACACAGTAGCTTCATGGTCTTTAAATATGGGCATAGAAAATGTTTGACAGACAGAAAGACAGTCTTCTGAATGGCTAAAAAAAGATTTATGATAAATAATTTGTCTGATTTATGAATTTTTAACTTATGGTCTCTGCTTACAGTCTTGTCAAATTTTCATTTTATTTGGTTTTACCAATTTATTTACGTGCTTTTGGTTTTTTTAAATATTTCTTTTTACCTTTTCTTTTTTATATATTAACATTTCTACATTTTAGGTTTTAGTTGACAATAACCGCACTGTCACACAGCAGCTTCCTGCTTAAAAAATATAATAATTGACTGACAGGCAGAAAAAACACCTCGAAGCAAAGAATATTTTAGCCATTCAACACATAACTTTCTCTGTAATTCATTCTCCAAAGTCTTGTCAAATATGATAGCTTGCGTTCATAAAGTTTCATTGAATAAGTTACCGTTCCAAGTCTTCCTGAAGTTTCCTTGAACGGACCTGAAAAAAATGTTTGTAATGCAAGGATCAGATTGCATTGTAACTTTATTTTCAATTTGCATGTTTTGTCGATGTTTAGCTTTTGTTCGCCGAATTCATTCGCTCAGGATGTCTTTGTGAGAATGAAAATTTCTTTGCCTGTGTATTCTTTTTTTTTTCTCAAAGACCAATTTGCATTTGACTTTGTACCTGCTCAGCTTTCTCAGTGCTGTTTGTATGTCACCACTTTCTAATTAAATGCTAAAATATTTATGTTTGAAAACTTGTTTATATCGGCCTCTGCCTCTGTTTGCAGAGAAACTGTTTCGAAAAGAGTGAGAGGGTGATTTTCTGAGTCCTGGTCACCATGAGCAGTAGAATTAATGAAAGCAAATATAAAAGAAAAGGCTATGGAGGTGCATACACCTTGAAAGAAGCACAGGCCTACTTTAACTAATTTTTCCTTTTCCCTTTTTACTTCCCCTGCCTCCCTGTTTTTTCAACATTCAACTTTTAAGACAACTGCCCGGGTGACATTTTCGTTCCTGATACACTTCCTGAATTCTGGCTTCAATAGGCACCCTGTCTTCCGGCGGCTGGCTTTGAATACCGTTGGGGCCAGAGACCCAGCAGATCTCCGCTTAAAGAGAAAGTCCCTTTCTCCACCTCCAGCCTGACTTTCCATATTTTAGTATACAGCAGAGAGGGTGAAATTCCCCACTGACCCTCTTCATGGTCTTTTGAAAGCCACAGACAATCAGGGCAATCCCTACGATATGGTTTGTGAACACGTTATCGAGACAGAACTTGTTCGGTGATACTGAAACATAGGAACACCATAAAAATGATTTTCAAAGTCAAAACAGTATTATGATTCAGCTGGCCGTAATGGCGTAATGCATTAGTGAAAGTGAGTTTCGGCACTGACATATGGTACACTTTTTTTTGTTTTGGTTGGTAACACTTTATTTTTATCACCAAATATGGCCTCTGACTTTTTTTTGGAACTGATTGGTCGTAGCCCTCACTGATCTGAGCTTATGCACAAAAAGCTTTAAATGTGGATCATTTTGGCGATGTTCACATAGGTATATGATCATTCAGTTTCAAAAATAAATACAAAGGAAACAGGAACTTAGAAATACCAGCAACTTATTCTAAACCAAACCACTGGGGCATTACCTTTTACATATTTGTACCTAAAGGGTCCATTTTGGTGCCTTAAAGGTACCAACTACATATTAGTACTTAAAGTGTACATATTTGAACCTAATAGGTACAAAAGTCTACCTTTTGAAAAGGTACCACCCCAGTGACAACTTTTGTACCTTTATTTCTGAGAGTGCAGGTTTCACATAATATGTTAAACTGAATTCTGAATTCATTATGACGGTGTATCCCTGTTAGCCATTTTGTTTTGTTTCTTTTTGTTGCATATTTAGTGTTTATTACTTAAACAAGGCACATAAAACAGACTTTTAAACAGACATTTCAACATGATCTGATGATCAAAATTTTCAAGGCTAAGCTACTTGTTTCTTTTTTTCAACGTTTTGTTGTAAAAGACAGAAAAGACTTCATTTCAGATCCTCCCGAGATTTTAGGCTGCATTTTGCACTCTTCTTGTGGAAAGTACTGTTCAAGACTTGGATTGAGTTGAAATAGCTCCTTAAGGTAACAACTGCCTGTATTCACATTTTATAGCGCAGTGTTTCCTTTAAAAAAAGGTGACCTTGCTGCTATTTTTATTACCTCTGTGCATTGGTTAGGCATGAGGTATAAATCTATTATATTAAATCTATAATATATAAATATTTGATAGTCCACGTTAGTCATAAGCCTATTGTTTCGTAGTTCACATAATCTTTCAGTCTCCCTGGTGTGTTGGAGGCCTGCAATATTGAGTTTTTTTATAGTTACTAAGCATAGCTGTATTTGTGGGCTTTTTCCTTGGAAAAGGCATCTATCTGCCGTGCAGCGATCTTAAAGAGAAGCGTGCATGTGTGTGCAAATGTGAGTAGGTGTGTGCCTCTGTTAGGGGGAATATATTGATCTGTGGCAGAGGGAGGCTAACTCGGATGGACGTCCCCTGAGCTCAGAGACAATGAGTAAAGTAACAGATCAATTTGTGCACACACACACACACACACACACACACACTGTGACACATAAACAGACTCCTCAGAGCTTTTAAAAAACAGAAAATCAACTAAACTTAATTCTGTTTCCTGTTTGTAAAGGATAAAGTTACTTTAAAAGTATTTCAAGACTTCTGATAGGTTTGTGTGAGGAACGAACTGAAAATTAGGTCGTATACAGCCGCCAAAAAAACGTTAAATACAGTACATAAAAACAAAGTATACCTTTCAAAAGAGTCCTTAGTACAGAAATACTAAACTTTGAAAAATATATAAAGCTAAATGAAACATTTTCTGATATGTTAATGTTTGGTAACTGCAATTAAATAAATATAGTTAAAATCCATATTAAATACAGTTGCATAGTTGAACTAATATTGCAATTTAGAACTTCCTTTTGTCTTTAAAATATGGTTGAAGTGTACTTCTGTATATGTATTCTTATATATAATGATGTGCTTATAGAAACCTGTATGTCAGTGTATTAAATATATATATATATATATATATATATATATATATATATATATATATTACGTAATTACACATTTGTAATGACTAAGTTAAGTATATTTAAAATACAGACTTTATTTAATGCATCATATTGAATAACTCACCACAGTGAAACATGAAGGTATTAAAAGGGTTATGTCATCCCTTTGGTCATAATGAACTGTAATGCATGCAGGTTTATGAATGATATGTTGTGTGAGTAATGGCAGTGAACTATTCAGTAAATTCAGAAGATTAGTTTTGTGCCGTAAGTGATATTTTATTTGCTTTTGAGGTCTATGAATGTGTTTTATTTCTTCAAGGACAGAATTACATTAAACAGGAATACCCCGAACCAGAACCTGTTTGTGTGTGTGTGTGTGTGTGTGTGTGTGTGTGTCAGTACGTTCCTGCATGTTGAGCTCCTCGGACATGTGAACTTTCTCTCGCTGCTCTGCGGAGAAAGCAGGCGAACGAGCGAGAGCGGTCGCCGCTCAATCGTTAATATCGATTTGCAATTTGTAAACAGTAGGTCCCATTTTAGCAAATGCCAGACCTGTTTCAGCACAATAGTGTCTGGATTATTTTCACATCGAGCACCAGACGAGGACAAAGTGACTACTCTCTGGTGAGAAGCGAGCGGGAGAGAAACAGGAAAAAGGCTATTTTCTCTTTCCTTTTCTTCTCTGCCAAAAGAAAGCCTTGCTGAGACTGAGCAGGGAGCCATTTTCAAATGTTTGGAAACAGGAAGAAGACGGGTGTTAGGTCAGGGATGGCTCCGCTTTATAGATTAACGCTCCCTCTGTTGAATGGGCTGCAGAGCACAAACGTAACAAATTCGGTTTTTCATCATTTGAAACTGCACCAGTGAGACTGTGCAATCTAGGTTAAAATGGCTGCACCTCAACACGACTCCTCTGATAATGAAATGTTCACATTTGAACTGGATGTGGCATACTGCAGATCTATGCCTTCTGTGATCCGTGAGCAGGGCTTTTGTAGTTTTGAATTTCTACCGCTTGTACTTTCAAATAAGTTTAATGACGATTCGTTTTTTTACTCTGTTTTCATAGATTGTTTAGTTAATTGTAGTGATTTTGTGCAGTGAACCTTAATGCCTCAAAGGGATAATTCACCCAAAAATAAAAATTCTGTCATTAATTAGTCACCCACGTATCGTTTAAAAGTTGTGAAACCTTTGTTGTTCTTCAGAACACAAATTAAGAAGAAAGTTTATTTTTTCACGTCACATGGACTGTTTTAAGGATGTCTTTATTTTGTTTCTGGGCCTTGAAAGTGGTAGTTGCGTTGCTGTTTATGGAGGGTAAAAGAGCCCCCAGACGTCTTAAAAAATATCTTAGTTTGCGTTCTGAAAATGAAAAAAGTCTTGGAACAACATACTTACATGAGGATGAGTAATTACATTCTTTTTTGGTAAACTATCCCTTTAACTATATCATTTAAATAGTAGCAAGAAGAGCTGTTTAGTGTTATAATCAGTGTTATTTATAGGCGTTTTATATGTTTTATTTCAGTATTTATTACTAGTTCCTTTCTACAAAAATTTAGGGTCCAGGTCATCAAGTGAAAAAAAATGTATGTAAAAAAGAATTTTAAAGATATTTAAAGATATTTTTAACATCAAATCATTGCTTCTGGCAGAAATTGCTCTATCTATAACATTTCTGCAAACTCATCTACATCTTGGATGGCCTGAGGGTGAGTGCATTTCAGTAAATTTATATTTTTGAGTGAACTATTGCTTCTCATAATATGGTACCTTACCCACTGTCACGTCTTTGGACTCTTTTGTTGTTGTTTTTGTCTTGTACCATGTGCTCTCTGTGCCCTACCTTCCCTTCGTGTTAATTGTATAATTGTCTTCACCTGTTTCTTGTTAATTTAGTCTATTTCCTTGTGTATTTAAGTCCTGTGTGTTTGTATTCAGTTGGTCCGATCGTCGAGGTTAATACGTGGTTTATGTTCTGCCTGCCTGCCCGTATATTATTATTTTGCCCGTTTAAGAGGATTAAATCTGTTTCAGTTTATTTTACTTGTCGAAGTGCTCCTTACTCTAAACCACACCCGTGACACCCACAAATTCAGTAAAATGCAATTGAGGTTTTGTTATTTTAGGTAATTTAGCAATCTCCTCAATATGTATTGCTTTATTTTGCCTTATTGAAATATTTTTGTAAATATTTGCACATATATGCCATTTGGAGAACTACACAAGTCTTAAGTGCTAGGATTTAAATATCAAACCACAAACTCAAAACTAGGATTGGTATACTGTGGACTATGCATTAATAGAGCCTAAATGCATTAGACCAATGCTGATGTAAACACACAGTATGCTTGATGTGTATCCAGTACTTAGCAATATCAGATCCATCAGTCTGAGTTAAATTGGTAGTATTTTACCGCAAATGTGATTTGTCAAGCCAACAAATCCAACAAATTTTGTGAGAATGTTTTATTTAATAATGATATTACAAATAATGATATTAAAATAAATACCACTTACTTTGATATTTTGGTACAGAATGCACTTGCATTCATACATTTTTAAGTGTGACATTTTATGTTCTAAACTTGACACGATAACACTATTTCTGTTTCACCTTTAAATACCCTCCAAGTAACTTTGTGTTCATAAAACACAAATGTGAGCTTTTACCTGTAGCATTTAAATGCAGGTCTAGCACTGCTAGAGATGGGATTGAAACAAGAACTACAGTACACTGCCGTCCTGTGTGAGATAACAATACGAAAATATTCCAGATAAGAAAGCCTGCGGCGGCTAATCAAGACACCGCAACTCTTTCACTCTCTCTGCCTTGTCTCTATATTTCTTCCTGTCAAGCCTTTATCCATCTTTCTTATCTCATGCCATCCTCTTTCAAGCGCTTCCACCTCTCTCCTTGTTCCCCTGTGGCCCCATTCACAGGTGATCAATAAAGTCGCTTGATAGGTTTCCTGTCTTGTCAGGCGTAGAGCTGCCATTACTGTGCTGTTACAGACCTGCCAAGTGTATTACACGAGTCACCGGCGTCAGGTCCTGATTACATCAGACCCACGGGGATGGAAAGAGCGAGACACGCAGGCAGATTCACTAAACAGTTGCGTCACGTTTGCAAGCACTATTTCACAGTAACGACTTTTTTGCTAAGCACCCTCAACTCAGTTTGTATAGTATAACAAATGAAGTCTTCCGATCGTAAACATGTCTCTTTTCTGCATGAATTGCATGAAGCCTATTACAGAAGTCACCTTTAGTCGCAAAACTAGCTTGGCGAAATTAGTATCATGCTATTACCGCCCATAGAAGATAAATGGCTTTTAATTTAAATGAGATGTTTGCGTATTAGGGGTGTGCAGTGAAGCCATTACCTGTGTATGTATTTGTATCCATTGAAATGACAAAACGATCTTTTTCTGCATTCAGGTAGAACAGGAAGTGGCTCAGATGCAACAAAGAACTAGCGGTGACAAAAGTGACATTTTTTTTTCTCATGCGATCAGAGTGATCTTACTCACAGACGGCAGATTCAACAGGCTTATAAAAGTAGACTGCCTGTTACTTTATTACTTCAAATTTAAAGGGATAGTTCCCCCCAAAATGAAAGTTACCCTATGATTTATTCAGCCTCAAGCCATCCTAGGTGTAAGAAAATCTTCTTCTTTCATATGAATACAGTCAGAGTTATATTGAAAAATGTCCTGGCTCTTCCAAGCTTTGTAATGGCAACGAATGGCTGTTGAGATTCTGAAGCAAAATGAAGTGCATTCATCCATCATAAAAAGAGCTCCACAAGGCTCCAGGGGGTTAATAAAAGCCTCCTGAAGTGAATCGATGAGTTAGTGTGAGAAAAATATCCATGTTTCAATACTTTATAAACCAATACCTTTAGCTTCTGCAAACTATTGTACACACATTGCAGAGGATGGATGGATGCAGTTTACTGAACTTCAGTTGTACTTTTTAATCTCAACACCTAAAAGAAGAAAGTCATATACACGTATCTCTTGAGGATGAGGTCATTTTCAGTTTTGGGTGGACTATCTCTTTAAAATCGCTTAAACAGAAAACCTTTAAACTTCTTGAAGCATTTTAAACTACTCAGACCAGAAGCAAAGTTTGTTTTTTATAGTTTTAAATATATTCATTATAAATAGTTTTTTTTTCATTATAACTATTGCTGTGTTCTTGTGCTTATTCAATGAGTTTAACATTGTTTTCTATTATATAATACAATCAATACAATTACTATGTACTTACATTTAAATTAATCACACGGTACAATGCACTTGTTTACACACGTTTTTACATTGTACTTATATTTAAAAAAAAAAATACCCATATGTGACCCTGAACCACAAAACCCTGGGGGTAAGTTGCTGGGGTATATTTCTAGCAAGAGGCAAAAAATACATTGTATAGGTGAAAATGGTAGATTTTTCTCTAGTTTAATTACTGGCTTGTAGTCGTCTTTGATACTATTCCACTCCCCAACTATCTGAACCATCTCAAAAAACACAAAACATTATTCAAATGAGCCAAAAATCTGTGCACAATGTAATTTTGGTCACACTTTAAATGAGGTGACCTGCTATGTACTTACATCAAATAATAAGAGGTGGGATATGGGCCAAAAACCATTAGGTTATTAAGTAAAGGTCATGTAGATGTGTTACAAATTTCCCATACTGTAAATATATAAAACTATTTTAAGGTGATTTTCTCAGTATTTCAGATTGCAGATTTTTGAACAGTATCTCAGCCAAATATTGTCCTATAACAAACCATACATCAATGGAAAGATTATTTAATCAGCTTTCAGTCAATGTTTAAATCTCAATTTTCAAAAACTTGACACTACTGTTGATTACTGTTTTGTAGTCAAGGCTCACATTCGTATTTAATTTCTAAACTTACAGTTATTATTACACTGTTAACTCAAAGCCTAACCTACTCATGTCCCACCTCTTATTATTTGATGTAAGTACATAGTAGGTAAGGCCACTTCACATAAAGTGTGACCGAAAATACACTGCGCACAGATTTTTGGCAAATTTGCATAATGTTTTGGGTTTTTTGAGATAGGATAGTTGGAGAGTGGACAAGAGATGGAATGGTATCAGAAAGGACTGCAAGCTGGGAATCAAACTGGTGTCACCTAAAGCACAATCCTGCTGCGCATGAATATTAATTTCAGCTGCGCTTCTCATGCCTCTTATTTCAGATTTTTATTTCATCCTTGTTCTTTTCGCTGTGCTCTGCTGAGTGGATTTCTGAGCGTGTATCCCATTTAAAGGCTCAGCCAGTAAAGGACTCGGTGTAAGTGTGATTAATGACAAGTATACTACGTATTCAACTCTTGGTGTCCTCCATCTGACCTGCAATTATTTGTTTAGCAGATGGAAAGGTTAGCCACAACACCATCCAGTTTAAAGTGTTATATTCTCAATTACCTCACGCCTCGCGAGGAGCGGTCACAATCCACGGGAAGCGAGCGATTGCTCCTCCGACGGCAAACTGATAGCGGGGATCGGGTTTTGAATGAAGATGCGTGTGAAACGGTCAATGTTTGTTTTAAGATGGTGGCAGGTGGGCAGGCGGCATACCTGAGGTCAATCTGGCAGCTAAATGAATCACTGCCGTGTGGCTTAGCGCATGTTAGTAGGGTGTGATAAATCCCCACAACATTAGCTGGCTAGCCGCCGGGAGGGAGGCTCTGTTACACTGATGCATAGCTGTTCAGGACCCATCTCAAGGTCATTAGTGGCACACTAACCAAGGAGTGCACGTAACCAAGACAAACACACAACAAAAAGGATGATAAGCAACGCTATCCATCTTCACAGAAGACAAGAAGACTTGCTAATAAACCTAAGTAGAGGGCTTTGCTGGAGGATGGGAAGGGAGCATTAAAAAACATGGGATGGAGCAATTATAACTGTGTATACATGTGGATTATTGATTGCTGTGGCTATTGTAAGTGCATAGTAATGATACCCAAGAGACAGGGGAGCCCTGATGCTCATTTCTGATTCCAATGCAGCTGTTCTGTAGCATTTGAAAGGCTTCACGAAGAAGTAATCCGGCCAAAAAAGACTCAGAGACACATCAGGCACACTTATAGAGAAACAGTACATGTTTAATGCAAGTTGATCTCAACTTGCAGCATTTGTAGCATAGTGTTGAACTTGATTACCATTAAAAAATATAGATTCTTCCTTTATAAAATTACTTTTTATAAAAAAAAAAAAATTGAGTTGCTTATAAGTAAATGGGACCCATTTTTGAATTGGATTACAATAATATAAAAGTTTAATAATATAAAACTATTTTTATTTATTTCAAAATCATTAGGTTATTAAGTAAAGGTCATGTTCCGTAAAGACGTGTTATAAACTGTATACTGTAATTTAATACTGTAAATATATAAAACTATTTTAAGGTGATTTTCTCAGTATTTCGATCTTTTTGCCACCTCAGATTCCAGATTTTTCAACAGTTTGCTAGGTGTAATTCATATGAATGACCACACCTAACCCCACCCCTACAAACTACCCATTATAAAAATCGTGCAAAACCATAATTTATAGGGTCATACCTTTTATGAGCACATGTGTTCTCTGGGTTCGAACCCGTGATCGCATGATCACGTGTTATTTTACAACACAACGCTCTTGTAAAAAACGCTCTTGAGCTACCCAAATTCATGAAACCGATAAAATAAGGCTGAAATTTTAGTACATGCTCTGATGGGTCTTATTTTAGGGATTTGTACAAATGACCTATACGGGCGTATTGGTTGGAGGACAGGTTGAAAATGACCATTGTCACAGTGTTACAACCAAAGACAACTGGTGAAAATGTTGCAACGGAGTCAGAAATTTAGGATGACAATCTCACAGTGTGCGGTCTACTGATAAGCCAATAAAAATGCAAGATAAAATTAAGTATCACACAATTCAACATGGCGCTAAGATACCATGGACGTGAAAAAAAGAATACCGGGAACCACAATTACCAATTTATTTACCACTAGCGCATGCTAATGGCATTTAGGGCAACATGGGCACTTGAGTTAGAGCTAACCCTCACTGGGTGTTAAAACCTTAGCACTGAAAAGTATTTTTCTTTTTGATTGGAAAAGTTATGGAAGGAGAGTATTTAAATTTATTCAATTCACTGGTATCTGCAGCATTATTTTTATACGTAATAACAGCAATTTTATTTAGAGGCACGTATTTCAAATAAGCCTGGGTTGGATTAGTAATTATAATATAAGATTGCTGAAAACTTATTTTTAATACCACAGGCATTAAAAAAAAGAAGGACAAGCACCTGCTGCTTGTCAAATGTTAGTGGATCATGTTCATAATTCATGTGATGAAGTACACCTGTTGTTATTCTGCTTGGACACCTGTGTGAACTTGAAGGGAACTGACGTTATACATCCAGTAGAAAAATCACCTTGAGACCAGCTGGTTAAAAGTCATTATAATATATTACAATGAAAATGAGCTCTAGCATGATCTGTCTGCTAAACTGGTGTGAATGAGCAATTTAGTTTTAAACCCGATCTTAACATCGCTTCTGTTTAATAAAAACCCTGAAATTCAGAGCATTTCTTACTCTGTATACCTGTGCTCTCTAGGGTCTGCCTGCAAGCAGAGCTACAGAAAGGGGGGCTGGTCCTGGCAGAAGCCTCTCTGGGTTCGAAAAAGAGCTGAACTGTGAAGTGAGCTGCAGGAGAAATTACACCCTCTCTGCTGTCTGTTCCACTTCCACTTCCTCATTTGTTATGTCTCTGCCTTGTGGTGCTCCCTCCTCTTCTTCACTGCCTCAGTCTGTAACATGGGACAGAACATATGTCTGAGTCAATGACAACCGAGCGCTGCTCCTCCTCTCATCATGTAAGACACAAAAAGAGAAAAAAATCCAAGAGAGGAACCTCTCAGGTGTTTCCGGTCTTAGACAATGTCATACTTCAGGAGTCATTAACATGATTTTTTGAAAGCACAATTCATCTCCTTTAGCGGTTGTGGGCCTAAAGCGGAGACCCCTCAGAGACAACACTGTACCGTACATGGAGAAATTTCCTCCTTCACACTTCCACCAGTGCAAAAAGTGTTCTTTGTCAGTGTTTTTGTAATGTGTTTAAGTATATACAGTGAAAGTAATACATCTGAAAACACCCTTTTTGTTAGAAGGGGGAATGAATGAATTCATTAATATATGCAGACATACATAGAAATGCAATTTATAAAAGTACCCCCTTTTAGGTTTAATTCAGAGTCTAATTTTAATTTGTAGCTTAATTTGAAAGCGGTCAAGCAAACCTTTATAATCTAGCAGCTTCACTTAAACTAAACTAACTTAAAAAATACAATTAAATTACCTACTGTATAAAAATATCTTCTAATATGATGTAAACACAACCCCTCAATTTGAGCGCAGCCCTAGAGATATTAGAAGGAGTTGTGTGAAGGTGGATGCTGTGAATAGCATGTAAATAACTCAAAAAGGGATCCTCTCACTGTCACAGAGTTTCCTTTCCTCACCTAGCAGTCATCCATTCCTGGATCAGGCCTCCCACAGACACACTGCTGCTAGAGACGCAGTCACTGAAGGCACGGTGGGCTGGCGTTACACCTTTATTCTTGACTCACACTAGAGAAAGCTGTGCCTGTGAGTGTGCGTGTGGGCAGAGGGAAGATCCGTGGAAAGCTGGGGGCAAGTGAGTAGCAAGGTGGAGTTGTTTCAGCACAGAAGAACCTGAGGTTGCACCGCATAATGTTGAGTGGAGGAAAGATACATGCTAGTGTAAAGCGAGAGACGAGGCGAACCTGACAAATGAGTGGCATCTTTCCATTTTGAGATGGCTGAGGCAGAGGGGAGTCTCTATGTGCGCCGTTTTCTCGACTTCACGGCTGAAGCCGACATGTAAATTAGATTTTATTGCTTATTTCAACTGCTGAGGGAGAAAAATGTGATGTTCTTCCTATTGTGAGACGCACACACCGATCCCCTCTGCAATCCAAGGCTAACTGAATTAGTCAACTGATGATTATCGCTCTTATGTAATTAGATACTATTAATATTTTTGTGCAAATGGGTCACTGTACCACAGATTAATAAAAAGCTCATTTCAAGCGTGTTGGAGGAATGTCCGTTCATTAGTCCGAGGGAATGGGATGGAGCTTGCTGCGTCCTGAATGGTAATAATTTGAGAGGATTACGTGAAGAGGGCAGATATCATTATTGAGCCATAGAGGGTTTCAAGGCTTTTGACAGGGTGTAACTGATTTACAGGCTTTATGATCAGGGATCAAAGCTTGGACAGGGTGACTGACCTCAATTATCGTGTATCTCTCCCAGAATGCTTCACAGTCATGTGTTTTTGTGTGTGAGTATGTGGGTGGGTGGCTGTCTTAAGTATTCATTGTGTGTTAAGTAGAAGGCAAAAAGGGGTAATTCAGACAAAGATAAACATGCCGTCAACATTTACTTACCCTCATGTTTTCGAATTTGAGTCAATTGACATCTATAGTATGGACTGCGTAAAAAAAAAAAAAAAAAAACATATATTGTGATACACAAAAGAAATTCCCGGCAACATTTTATAATAATGTCCTATTTAATAAAGAGATACCCGCATAACACGTATGTCATTACAATAAGACTTTGGTTATTCAAAATTGTTGATATTTATAATTGATGACTGAAAGGAGTCAATTAATCAAACATTAAAAGATCTAAAAAGGTCATAAAGCTGTCGTAAAACTAATTCATATATGAATCTAAATAAACCTGCTTATCATGTAAAGTGATTGGATATCTTGACAAGATTTGGATTGCATTCTTTTTATGACCTTTTTGGTTCTTCAAAGTTTTGATTAACTGGACTTTCACTGGAGGCACAGAAACCTATTGATCTGGAGAAGATATATGTATGATATGTTTTGTCATTAATCACTTAACTCCATGTCGTTCCAATCTAGTAAAAGCTTTTTTTTATCCTCGGAACACAATTTAAGATATTTTAAAAAGAAAACCGGAGGCTTGTAACTGTCGCATTGACTGCCAAGTAAATAAAGTCCATCGCACACCGGATGAGGAGTACCGTGTTGCACCATACTAATTCAAACAGTTGTTTTCTATCAGCGCATGTACAACGAAACCAGCTTGCTGACCGGCTTAAACCAGCTGAGGCCAGGCTGGGGGATTTTTTTCAGCAGGGTAGTGCCATTTTGAAGAATATCCACCGGATGCAAACTGCACACGCTTTTCTGTGTCAGACACGCCACAGAAATTTAGACACTTTAAGTTGTTGTTCATTATATATAATTAATAAATAACACATATTATTTATATATAATATTTATATTGCTGTCTAAGAGAAAGAATTTTCATTATAGAGAGATCTCATCAGCAATTGTTTTCTAGTTCAGTTGAGTTTACAGTAACTGCTCACCGAAAAAAAAGTAAAATAAAAAAACTTTCCAATCAATTTTTTTTTAAGGTTACTAAACCCCACAAGCTTTGGACATGATATCAGAATAGCTCTCCTGCTGAAAGAAATATGAACATATTCTGTCCATCACATGCAGAGTGACCAGAAATGACCAGACATGGGGTAATGTTACATTTGGTTCAAAATAGATGTGTAATTTCTTCTGTACCTGGTCATATTCTGGCCTGCTTTCACGGTCTAATTTCCTGATGGATAAAACCCGTTTTCCATAATTTTTTTTGTCCTCAGAAAATATATTGAACCATTTACACGGGTGACTTCATTGTTGCTCGAACAAGACCAAAGATACATCTTCTGCCAGGCGGGGATTTTTTAATGACGCATTTAGCTAGGAAACTGGAGATGCAGTTTTCCCAAAGCAAAAATAGGCATCCCAAATCCAGCATGATGAATACATTTCAAACGTGAAAAAATACCACTCGGTGGTTTCAAAAAATCAGATGACCACTCATCATGAATAGAAATCAGCCCCTATTGAGGTCCTCTCACGCACCCCATCGAGTTCCATAATGCTCCCATGATTACACTTTTGACCAGCCATTACCTGTCAATAAATTATTCACCGCTGTCACAGGCAGACATATGGAAAGATGGCCCATTGTGTTCTCATCAAGACAGAGCTTTTCCACGTCCTTCACCTCTGAGGATCAACCCTCTAATCATGCCATACTTTCATCCTCCGTTATCCAAACAGACAGCACCTCTGTCTGGAACATGCAGATGAGGGGCTGGGGGCACCCCAACTCTTGTACTATCAAAAATGTTGTGACACCTCCATCTGTTCAAAGGCACTTTTGAAAATGAGAATACGTGATAGAGACGAGACGAAAAGGGAGGAAAGTGCAAGGAGGAATGAGGGATGTCATCATTTACTCACCCTCATGTTGTTCTAAACCTGAAGACCTTCTTTCTTCCTCTGAACACAGAAGAAGAGGTTTTTATGAATGATCATGCAGATCTTTCCCAAAGACAGCAGACAGTAACAAGGGGCTGTCAAACATAGTAAATGTAGACCATACAGGGAAAGTGCATTATTGCATGTTTTTTTAATCCATTGTTGGTCAGCTGCATTCCTGAGCTATTATTTAAAATGATATATGATGGTTTGATTCAGAAATGAATGACTATTTCATATATACACTTTTCGATGTGCCGGTCCCACTCACTTCATGTAAAAAAATTGTGCATACATAAAACATATCTTACTGTACTCCAAAAAGGGAGCATTCCAGTAGCATTCCATGAAATAGTGTGTTTGGTAACACTTAAGAATAGTTAACACTGGTTAACTATTAACTATGTCTTATTTATTAATTGTTAGTAAGGTAGTTGTTAATTTAAGGGAATTGAGTAGGATTAGGGACGTAGAATAAGATAATGTAGAATAATGCATTAAAATACGCTTAATTAGCACTAATAAATAATGTTCTAGTAATATGCATGCTAATACGCAACTAATAGATGTAACCGTAAAATAAAGTGTTACTGTGTGGTGTTTAGTAGTTTTTAATTGACATTTTTAATTTCCTTCCGGCAGGCAGACAGAGCGGGCAGATAGGCAGACGGAATGATGAGCAGAGCTTCAGGCACGCAACCTTGTGATCAGCCGTGGAAGGAATGGCGTGAGCGTGTTTCGAAGGGGGGGCCAGGTGAGTGGCTACAGGTGCGGGTGATTAGTATTCAGGTGATTGGGATTGTGACCAGGTGGCGGGTTCGACTGATGATGGAAGTGAGGACGGGAGTGATGGCGTGACAGTTATTCAATTTTGCATTTAAAGTTATTATATTTTAAATGTATTAAATTGCAACTTCATTATTACAAATGTATCCTTTCAAATATATTTGAATAAAAAACCTTTTTTAATAGTAATAATAATTTTAATAGAAATTACATTAATGCATATTTTAGTTTACCCTAAATGCTTGTCAGTACACTTCAACCACATTTTATGAAATTCCAAAAGTACAAAAGTCAAAAAAGCTCTAAGTTCAGCTTTATTTATAAACTGCGATCTGTGTTAATTCAATTATAAATATGTTTAAAATGAAATTTCAATTAGATTGCTTTATTTTTTATAGTGTACTATTTGCGAAGTAATTACTGTTTGTGAAATGATTCTAAAGTGTAATTTTTCCACAAAGGTTTTACATTTTAATGACACATACTGCAAACATTCAAATTTAGCACATCAGTATTCAAAACAAATTTGGTGTTAACAGAGTGACAAAGGACAAAACAGACAGAAAGAGCAATGGAGAGATGGAGGTAGGATGTGAGAGAGAAGGGGGAGGGGAGAAGTATGAGTTATGATGGAGGTAGCAAGGAGAGCTTGACTTTCGCAGAATATGATGTATATGTTCAGACAGGCGGTGGAGATTGCCACACTAGTCTAAATTTCAGTGGAGGCTTCCCAATGTGCCAAGGTGCCAACATAACCTCATCACATCTCGGTCTCCCTATTGTTGGCTTATGGATGTCTTATACACAGGCAGGCGCAAAGACCTCTGGGAAATTAACTTTAGATATATCCACAACAAATTCAGCACAGATGGAGCAGGAGTGTCTGGTAACCCATTTTCCTACAGTAATCTCACTCTCCTTATAGAGCAGTCGAGTCTCTAATATCCAGTCCCTGGTTGTTTCCCTACCATCTCATTAATGCTTTGATTAATTATTAATCAAATGAAGTGAGATAGAGTGAGCGCTATGAATTTTGATGTGGATTTGCTCCGGAATCGTTGGATGATTGTCAGCTGTGAAGGATTTTAAGGATTTAACGAGTTGTAGACAGGATCAGGTCTCTATAAGTCTCTTGTCATTGTTGTAATGCGGTATGAAGTTTATTGCCATAGAAACTGTGTTTGGTTCATCATATTTATGAAATTCTTTGCAGTTCACCTAGTAGCTGATGGTCATCTGTCTGTTCTGAAGGTTGTCTCTCTTTTTCCATTTAAGCAATTCTTATACGTCTTAGTGAAGGTTATTTATTAGGCAGTCATATTTATAGATTTCATAAACCACGCTTTGCTAATTTTAATTGATTAAATCTAGTCTGGTGAATCTTCTAAATGACGGTATGCAACAGTACTGCCAGAAAAGTACCCTAAACCTCTTTAAATCCATCCGGAGCAGACTATTTATTGGTTATCTGGTTTAATCTGGTATAGCTAGCATGGGGGCCTAAAACAGTGTGCTGCTTTAATCCGGTGTAGCTAGTCTTCCCAACTAGTTATCAGTTAAAAAGTGCCCAAAATCCTAATCACCTGCATAAACACACTAGGAGGACAACCTACAATGGTTTGCTGGTCTTTGCTAGTTTATTTTGGTCTAGTAAGAAGCCTTACCAACTAAATCCAGCCTGAACAGACTGGAAGATGTGATAGTTTAATCTGGTCTAGCTGGTCTCTGAGCAAGGCCAGCTAAAAAAGTACCTCTAAAATCCAGCCTGGGAAGGCTAAAACAATTTGTAGTCTTATCTGGTTTAATCTTGTCTAACTATAGCAGTTGCAACCTTGTCAGCTAACAAGTGCACAAACCCCTCTATATGTTTTTTTTCTTCTATTTTTCTTCTTGTGTTTATTCCTGTATTTATAAGCCAGGTTAGCATGTTTCACCTTGGTGGCATCTCTGTTTTGAGTTCTTCAGCACCTGGAAGTATTTAAGTAGGCTTTACGGCTGATGAAGCAGCGTCTCACACTCCCCCGAGGCACACAAGCATGCTGGGAGCGAAATAAACACAGACGCTCACCAGGTCACTTACGGTCTCTTGAGCATTTTATTCTGATGCTCACCGCTATCTGCAAATCATAGTTACGACAACTGTCAGGGGATTCCCATCAAGGACAAGCTCTTCGCTCTATTGTGCTGTGCCTTTTGCTGCAAAAAGTCTGAGGTCTTGTGTTAATGGAGCAGCAAGGATAGGAACAATGTTTTACCTTGGATGAAAACTTCAGAGGATTGGTTCTGCATTTAAATGCCTCAGTGATGAGTGAGAGGGGCCAAAAGAGTGCATTTACCTTTGCACACCTCCATTCATTCCTCTCCGACTCTTTTTCAACTTGAATTGCTGCTCTGCCATCATTGAGGACATGTGTTCGGCCCACTCCAGAGGCAGCTGTGTAATTATGAGATGTGTTAATCAGCTGATAGGATTAGAAGTGCTTCCTTGAGCACAGAGACTTGTCACAGTGTAGCGAGGTTATACTTATTCCAAGGATTTTCAGATTGGACAACCCATGTAATTTTGTATTTTCAGACAGCGGATAGAGCTGTTTAATAAATGATAGAAATCATACGAGTAAAGGAATTGTTCATCCCAAAACGTGAAATGTAATTTTACTTACCTTAATTTTGGTTTGGACCAGTATATATCACCTACTACTTTCATTACATTTATATTTTTATTTGGATTTTGTAGAATTGCTTTAGATTGTACAACGGTGAATAAATAATAATATAATTTGTAGTTTTTTATCTAATCTGTCCCTTCAAGTTCATGCATTCTTTGAGAGTCAAATTCATGATTTTAGCGTCGCTACAGATTTTAAGAACACACATTGCAAAACATTGTTTTATTTATTCTTTCATTACAGCATATATTCCGCGACAGTGAGTAAAATGTAGAGCAAGTGTTAAGGATAATAGTTGTCCTTTATGAGCGCTGCGCAATGACAAACGCAGCGTATCACCTTGCCAAAGTGCCATCTGTAGTCCATCTCACATAAGATCTCTCCAACGCACGTGCAAAGATATTTGAAATGTAAATTTCTTCTGATGAATCTGCTTGATTTAAGATCTGTCACATGTTCTCATAGTAGATCATCACAGACACCTATATATCATAGTCAGTCAAAGACAAGGTCACTGAATTATTACAGTGTGTGATGCTACATATTTGTCTGAAAAAGAAACTTTATTTTGCATTCAAAATGTACAGTGTAATTGACATTGCATTATATAAAACAACTTATATGACTTAAGCTTTCAAAAGTGAGAAAACCTTTGAGGTCGCAGTGTGTCATGGAGGTCTGAGTACAGCCCAGTACAAAAGCCGAATCTTTGTAATAAATGAGTGAATACCAATATGCATCTAGTAGAGTCAAAAATGAATGGGGGCTTGGGGCAAAAGTATCACCGAAATTGACAAAAACTTGGGGAAATTGGGGAAAATTAAGTAATAAGTTCAAACATGTCAAACATATACCTAGTGCGTTTACATAGAAAATAAAACTGGAAAAGTAACACAGTGGAATGGAAAAACGCCCTTATACTGTCTGTGTACTTAGAACATAAATTCTGTGTATAATTCTGCTGTTATTTCACCTTTTATTGTTAAAAATGAATGAATAAATTTGCTTGGTAACAGTCTAGTATCGTGGTTGACTTAATCAACTAAATTGTGACATTTGATAATAAAGTGTTAGTTCACTCCAAAATGAAAATGATGTCATTAATTACTCACCCTCATGTCGTTCCAAAATGGTAAGACCTTCGTTCATCTTCAGGACACAAATTAAGACATTTTTAATTAGAGCTTTCTGACCCTCTATAGACAGCATGGCAACTGAAATGATCCCACATCCAGAAAAGTACATCAGTAAGAAGTAACTCAGAGGAGAAGAGTAAATGAATTTTTTTTTTGCGCAAATAAGTTTTCTCATAGTATCACAAAACTGAAGTTTGGCCACTGACGTTACATGGACTGTCTTACTGATGGACCTGGATCATTTCAGCTGTGTTGCTGTCTAGGTAGGGTCAGAAAGCTCTCTGATTTCATCAAAAATATCTTAATTTGTGTTCAGAAGATGAATGAAGGTGCGTAATTAATGACATAATTTTATTTTTGGGGTGAACTAATCCTTTAAAGACAATACTTTATTAAGGTAATTCCAGAAATTGTCTTTTGAGGTAATAAAGTTCCTTCCAGGGGGGAAATACTGTATTACCCCTTAATGTAAAACTACATTTGCAGGTTTTTATTGTTGAGGTGCCATATATGATCAAGATACAGTATGTGTGTGGGATTGTGACTTGATTTGGCTGAAGGTGGGGCGTAAGCCAGGATCTAGTGAAGGGCACGGTCCTGTGCGTGTGCTCGAGGCAGAGGTCTCGCCTGGGCTTGAATGGGTCTCCTGAGCTGCCCACTGGGCTCCAGGCCAGGCACAGCCGCTGTCTAATAGAGATTAATGGGAGTCCTGGATCTGTTTGGACGCTGGACTCCTTGAGCATGAAATACAGTCTCACAGGGTTGGCTGGAGTGTTGATTTATGTCGTCTAGATCCGAAACGTCAGCGTCTGTGGGGGGTTTTATCTCCCTTCCGTTAGTGTTTTACCTCCTCTCTCACCCACATAAAACAAACGCATGGCCATCTATATGCCCAAACAAGAGCACACCGTCATGTACCCGCACTCATGGTGTCCAATATTAGATCTATTAGATATCGAGGCTGTGAGAGGAATGCATACTAAAAAGCGTGTCCTTGGCCCAGAGGGGAATGATTCTTCGCTCTGAAGGTGTGTGTGTATGTGTGTGTCTTCAGTGCTGTACTTCAGAAAAGCAGCTGTAATGTGTTTTGTTTGCTGCTTTAGCTTTTGTTCTGTCAAAATATGTAATGGAATATGGTAATAGTTCTTCTTTAATTTTGTATGCATAATTAAATAAATGATAAAATGGTGTAATTATATGGATTATAAAGTTTTCTTAATGCAATACAAAATAATTAAAAAAGTAATTCATATGCCTGACTGACTGTACAGTATCCCACTTATTGCATGGCTACCTTCCAAATAAATAAATACTAAATAAATTAAATAATGATTTGATATTTTTTTAAAAAGAAAATGGTATCACATGAGTGGCATACAACTATTATGGGAGGGGCTTGTTCAGAACTACGTCATTCTGACAGGAGTCTCATAACAACCTGATTTGGGAGAGGATTTGAGAAAAAAAAAACTGCATGGATTTTTATTATTGGATGGATGTGTACAAACACTTCAAACACAGACATTTAAGTTCAAACAATAATGGTTTGCATTCAATGACCCTTTAAATTATGGGAGGTATTTATTGTATATTGTAAGATGTATTCTAATGCTGATAAATATTTTCTATTTATGATAAGTTTAGGATAAGTCATAAATAAAAGATGGATTTTGAAATGTGAACTTCGAATCTATTCATTGTGAAATATGCATTTCTTTTGCATTGCAAATTTGGCATAGTTAACAGCATTTATTATTCATTAGTCTACAGCATTTATTAACATTGCTTAATATCAGCATTTACGAATGTATTTTAAGATCAACATTGTATCAGTTCACATTAGTTCATGCTATACATTAACAAAAGTTGCACGCGCACACACACACACACACACATAATAAAGAATGTCATTATAACGTGTCATATACACATGGGTCAAGAATGTCATTAACATGCAGTCCCCAAAATAGAGGACTAATACCTAATGAATGTCTTAATAGCAAGTGTTTGTGTGGTGTCATTGAGGACACATGTGAAATGCTTCTGTCTCAGTCTGGAGTCAGAGTGTGTGTGTGTCCTGATGAGCAGGTGTCTCTCAGGACAGCTCAGTAACGTGAGCGGTTACGCGGCAGTGTGTCAGCAGATTGGATTAGCTGCTCCAGACCCCGGGGGCACGGCGGGCCGCTCGCTCCACACATCCACACACACAAACTCCCTGACACCTTGCTGCTTTTGTCCACTAGACTGCCTTTGTTCCTCACATGCATTGTCCCCTCTTTGTGCTGCCCACTTCTTATCTCCTCCTGTTTCTCGTTCCCTCTTGTGCTCCCTTTTTTTATCTCAGTCTGTCCTTCTAAACTTATCATTTTTTGTTGACAGTTTCTTTATTTCCTTTTCTCTCTCTCTCTCTCTCTCTCTCTCTTGTTTTTTTCCTTTACTTCACACTCTCGTCTCTTTTCACTCCACTTTTTTCCATCTCTCCATATGCTGCCGCCACAGTAAGAAGCATCTCAGACCTGCCAGGTTGGGGTTTCCATGGCGACGGGCCTACTGAGGTGGCGGCAAAGGCGCTATGATGGCCCACACTATTTCTAATTGCAGATTCCCCTGCTACAGCTGATGGGAGAGAACTGTACAGACACCCAGACTGCACTGACTTCGTTAAAGGTGGATTGGACAGTTCTTTTGCATATCATTTGAGTACATTTGCATCAGCTGCAAGGGTCAGATAGAGTTCCTGTCAGTCTGTTAATACATATTTCCTTCTGTTCTCTCCTATCTCTTTCAATATACAATATACGCGCTCAGTAAGCTGCAGGTGGAGACGACATGAAAAGGAGTTTGAAGAACATTTAACTTCCCTAATGTGACACATTTTGGAGTGGAACACAATATTCAGTAGGAAATTGACTGAATTTATACAAGTTGAATATATGTATTTCATATCTTAATATTTTTTAAATAATTGTATAATTACAATTACAATTTAAAATGCAATCAAGTAGAAAACAGTTATTTTAAATAATAATATTAATATTACTAACTAAATAATAGTAGAAAGATCATACCAAACTATATAATAATAATAATAATAATAATAATAATGTATTATATCAGGACATCTGTGTTACTTATAATAATTATGCCAAAACATATACACACACACACATATATATATATATATATATATATATATATATATATATATATATATATATATATATATATATATATATATATATATATATGAACTTAAATTTACAGATTGCATGCTCAAGCATGTATATTTTTATGTACTTATTTATCCTTTATTTATTTATTTAACTGTAGGTGTGGAAAAGACGTTGCATCATTACGTTCATAAACAGTCAATATTTTAACTGGTCATTAGATCCATGTTCTTCCAAAAAACACATTTTTCTACCAAAATAATTACACATTCTTCATAGAAAAAAGTTTACACATTGACAGTTATTTCATTAACTCTAAATATGCATGCTGTTGACACACAAAGATGCACATCTGCTTAACACCTCATTTCCACACCTGTTCCTGAGTTTACGACTAACTGCAGTTGAAAGTCATTTGCACGTGTCACATCAGGAGCAGTGAGGCGTCCATGAGCGCGTGGCTCTCCAAACCCTCCACGCGCACACCCGCGGACTCTGACGAGACTGATACCAGTCATATCCCTGCGCCGTCTTGAAGGGAAACAGCAGCGGTGTCAGGGGAGAGACAGGTGTTCCAGCATGCCAATGTGTCATTCCTGACACATCCCACACAGCATCGCAGCTGATGGGGAAGAGCGAGCTGACAACCCTCTGGCGAGTGTGTGAAGGAGTGAGCTTATACCCAACATCCCTGGTCAGCTAGCGCTACATCCAAGAGAAGAGACCATCTCTAGTGGTACATGTAAAAGGCTACTGCGGCTTGCTTTAGAGGTGTTACTCGGTGACACGGTTTGCAAGTGTCTTACACAGTCTGCTTCAGTAGATACCTGACAAAACATGTCCACTGTACAAGCAAAACAGCCAGAGAGCAGAGATTTCTCTCGTCGTCGTTTTCAGAGGGATTTGTCTTTGCTGTGCAGTGGCATTTTACTGAGTAAATACGAAGCAGAGGGTCAGGTGTTTATGTATGTGTCTGTTCTCGAGCTACAAGAACAAACTGAACTACAAATTTGCGCAGTTTTGAATATATGGACACGTACTTATAGATGACACTCCTGTTCAACACTTTTGTTTACCAAGGACACATTCGATTGATCAAAAAGACAGCGCAGACCTTTAAAATGTTACTGAAGATTTCTATCTCAAATAAATGCTGCTATTTTGAACATCCTGTTCATCAAGGACTCCTGAAAAACACACTTTCCACAAAAATATGAAGCAATGCAACTTTCAACATTGATAATAAGAAATGTTTTTGAGCAGCAAATCAGCATATTAGAATTATTCCTCATGGATCATGTGACACTGAAGACTGGCGAAATTAGAATATTTAGATTTGATAAATTGAATATTTTATATATATATGTGTGTGTGTGTGTGTGTGTGTGTGTGTGTGTGTGTGTGTGTGTGTGTGTGTGGAAAACAGTTATTTTAAATCATAAATCATACATAAATTGAATAATCCTTTCCAACACCAAACCTTTAAACAGTTATTGCTATAATTATATTTTAGAGTCATTTTAGTATAATAATATATCAACACTGATTTGATTATAGATTAAGATTTTGTTCCTATGTAGATATTTGAACTATTAGACAGCATTTGGTTTGCATTTCAGGTGCTGAATTTAGTGTCTTGGTTAAGTTATGACAAGTAGGTGAATACAGTGTTTCATGAGTGTTAAATATGAATACCTTTAACATGTTGAATAAATCTCACTGATTAAATACAATAAACACACTTATTAATTCCATTCATTAAATTATTTGATGAAATTATTATTTCTATAATAAGATCATGTTTGCTAAACTGCAGCTTTCAGTATTTTGACTAGACAACCAGAAGAGCTGCTAATACATGCATTTGTCTTTCATAAAGGCATGCACGCTGTTGATTCCTCATGCTGCTGTTTGCCTCTCTCTCTTTTGGCATTTACGTCGCGAGGTGTGAAGCATTAACAGGCTGTCAGCCATCACTGGAAGTACAGCTAGAGGAGTCGGGAGAGGGAGGGGGCTGTATTACATTACATTCAGTCACATCTGAATATATGATATTATATTACATTACAGTGAAGTCAGATTTATTGTTCTCTGCTTGATTTGTTAAATGATCATTAGCCGACCGAAAAGATTGTTTTTGCTTTAAACAACATTATATACTAATTCTCTTTTGTTGGTTATTAGTCTAAACTGAAAGTGAGTCTAAAAGAGTACAGGTTATCTGACAGGTTTAAAAAGGTGCTGTAATATGACAAAGTCATCATTCAAAAATATAATTGAATAATTAACCCACGAACATGAATCTCAAAAACACTGATAAATAAATACAAATAAGTTACATGTGAACTGTTTTTTGCAAAATTAACAAAATCACACAACAAACTTTAAAAATATAAACCTGTGACTTGGCATTTTAAAAGGGTTTCATGTTCAAAGTTTGAATCTTTGAGCTTCTCACAACCCCAGCTTCAAAGATGGAAGAGAATTCCTTTTTCCACCTCTTATTTCATGTTTTCCTCTTCTTGGGTCAGTTCGATAGTGTCAGACAACTGACCTTTGCAGATGGGTATTAAAAGGTTTATGAGCGCTTGTGCCCTTTTTCTCTGTCAATAACCAGCCGACTGTAGCACCTGGTTGACAGAAGGTGCTGAGACGTGAGGTAAAATGCTCTCTAGAGGACTGCTGGAGTACTGAGCAGAAGAGCAGTTGTGAGGAAAGACAGACGGAAGTGCTAAATCGCTACTTAATATGGATGGTTTTACGTTGTTTTCTAGGTATCACTTTTTTGTGTGTGTCTGGATTGGATAGTGAAAAGGTCAGTCTAATAACGCATACGTTCTCCAAAGAGAGAATAACTTATTGGCAATCCATCATTAATGTGTTGCTGATATAATATTAACATTCTTTTTTTTTTTTTTTTTTTCACTGTGTCCTGAAGGATACAATGTGATGACAATGCGAATACATTTTGATGTTTGCATATATGCTTTACCTTATATATGGCTTTACTGACATAGTAAACTTGCTCAGTAGCGCACCTGGTACAGACACTCACTATATGGATTGCTTAAGTGAAACACAAATTTTAATAGATGACACAATTATAATAGATGAGCTCAAAAGTATCACAAAGTCAAGCACTCATAGCATGCTTCAGCGAATGTGTTTTTATTGAGCACTTGCTTTTGTTAACACCACTGCGTTTCTGCGCCCGCACCTGACATTTAGTTTCCGTACTGCTCTACAATAACGGAAGTGATATAGCGTTGCCGGATTCACATTCTGAATGTGCTTTTAGAGGCAGTCACTGGACGTTTCACTTTGAAAGCATCGTGAAACACGCAAGAAGCAATGTAATATCATGTGCAGATATGTAGGCATGGTTTTCGAGCAAGCTCTTTTTTTGATGTTAAACTGAATACTGTGAAACATCTTGCCTTCCCTCCATCTTATTTTTACAGTGAGTTAAACATAATGTATAATAGGATTGTTTCGTTGTAAAGCGTGATGCATATCAAGTGCAGATTTAGGTAGATCAGGTGAATGGGTGCCGTCAGAAAGGGAGTCGAAACAGCTGATAAAGACAACATATCTTGCTCAGTTTTTGCCAGGCAGCTCACTACGTTTTGGATCAGAGCTTAAGCAACGTGTAAAAGTGTTAATAATGACAACCACTTCTATGTTTCATACCAGTCAAATGTGACTGACAACCAAAGACCGCTAAGATGAATGAAGCTTATTACGTCTTGACAGCAAACCTTGTAATTGAGAATGGAAGTTGAACCTCGCAGTGGATACCTTTTCACTTTCACACGTGGTCAAACCTGTATAACACTATCCCGTTAACGATTCATGAGCCCGTGACCCTTTGGTGAAGTAACAGTTGATTGGGAGTGCGTTTACATGTTCTGCCGCTGACAGGCCTCAGGTTAACAGCACACATCAATGCCCCTGGAGGCCTGACTCAGACAGCAACGGCCATTAAGTCATACAAACACCTTGAATGTCAGTCCTAACAGAGAGAGACAGAGGGGGAGGATTCAGACTTGGCATGTGCACCGTTTTACCATGATCTAAAAAACAGACCGCTCTGTATGAAGGACACCAAGTACTTAATGGAGGATGGATGTTGTCTTGAACAGAGATTTTTATGCTTTCTCAATGCCAGACCTTGAAATACGATGGTCTACTAACAAGGAACTACCTTACTAAAATATGAAGGCAGCTATATACACATTCAAAAAAACTACTTTCTTTTTATTTTTCTTTCTTTTTTGTTTTTTTAATAAATGCATTCTTTTATCCGGGAAGGATGTGAAGAATATATTCACTAGATCAAGCAGTAAAGATATTTAGATCATTTCTATTTGTAATAAATGTTCTTTCAGTTTGGCCTCATATTTTATGCATACGTATTAATGCAGCTTTTACAGGTTTAGGTAGGTGCTGAAATATAGATTAACATACTGGCTCACGGTATCCACAACGTTTTCATTATTATGCATTCACATTCACAGCTGCAAAGATTTCAAACACTTATAAATCCTTAAACGGTTCGAATACTTTAAATTTGTATATTGCATTTTATATGTAACAGATTCATTGGATTACTTTCATTAACCATTAACTTTCCAATTATTTATTATTTTAAACTGTATTGCCTATGCGTGTAAATGTGTGTGTGCGTGTAAATCTTTTCTGTAAAATATGTCAAAAATAAATGCATTACATTTTAAATACAAGATATTTTAAAAAAGAAAATAAGTTGTTGTAATTTGTAACAATATTTAATGATATTACTGTTTTGTTGCATTTTGATTCTTTTCAAAAACGTTACGAAAATCTTACGACACCAAATAATAATAATATTATTATTCAATTAATATTTCCATTACTATTTCATTATTAATATTTCATATTATTGAGTTGTTTATAAATTAATTTATCATACATTAGTAACCGTTGGAAAATCTGTTTAAAAAATTTATTTTGTTATATAATATTTTACATTTTGTGCCAAAATTGACTATAAGTGCACATGAACTGACGTTTAACCCTATTCCCAATCCTAACTAAATCTAAAAATCAGAAGGAAATGATCGGTTAATGTGAATATAGTCTAACCCTGCCATTTCCCTCCCTCTTTTTTTTAAATTTTATTTTATTTTGTCGGTTAAGAAGATTGCTGTTCAAAGAATAACAAAGATATTGATCCAGGAACATGTTCTACATGGATAATCTGCTCACCCTTGTGGCTAAAGTTTTAGAGGAGGAAAAAATGAATTTCCAGTACACATGATTTATATAGAAGGAAAAGTATAAAATGGCAGATAGAACCAGGGGAGTTTATAACCATCTGTATTTACCTCCATTCCTTTGCTAGCGACTGAAACACATACATACAAAATCACTGAAGTATTACGACAGGACCCGATATCATTTCCACCGCGCAAATAAAAAAAAAGACAGGTAGAGGAATAGATTTTAAACGTATTCATGATATGATCTGTGCCTGTCTCTGGTTATTTCTCTCTTAGGGCGAGAGCGAAAATGGAGGAGTGTGTGTGGGTGCAGAAAGGGTCTTGTTTATTGTTGGGCTGTCACCACCACACTTTATCCACCGGACACCCCATCTGTAACACATGGATGCACCCCGGCACACACTGACATACAGGCAGAATATAAAAGTGCCTGGTTCTGATACATCTGCCTGCTGCCAAGGCCCTGGGGCTTTTCTGAAACTGTGTGTGTGCGCGCGTGTGTGATTTTAATATACGAGTTAAAGGAAGTATTTTCATTGGCACTCACCTTAAAAGATATTAGCCATGGTTTGTTAAGCCAATGATACATGCGAGCCACATTAGCTATAAAGCTAAGTAAACAAATTGAGCTTTATAGTCCATAGCATTCAGTAATGCCCAATCTGTTTAGAAATGGAAACGCTTATGTTTGCCAGTCGTAACAAAAAGTGTCATAATCATAACCTCTACTAAAAGTAACTAGACCCTAACTGTGCATTATGAATCAGATTTAACTGAGATGCATGGATCATTTCACTTTGTGTTAGTTCATGATGCTGATAGCATTGCAGCCCAGAAAAACTGTGAAAAAGTGATAATGTATCTGTAGAGACATTAGCCTAATTTTAGAACGGTCAGAAAAGCCTAGTTTATGAAGATGTTGAATTTATAGAGCATAAATCTGTGTTGGCAGAAATTATCAGTCAATCAATCATTAACAGTGGAAATATATCCAACATATGGTGCCTGTATATTTCACAGATTATAACTGTACTGTATATTTCGATATTTTACATACAGATAAACACCATACTAATGATTAGGTTCATTAAATACTTATTTTTAATATTTCACGCTTTTCATATGTAATTTATCATGTTTTACACACACACACACACACACACAATCACTCACTCACGTTGTGTTTCCATGTTTTATGGGGACATTCCATAGGTGTAATGGTTTTTATACTCACATTTTTAGATTTTAAAAAAAAATATCCTGTATGTTTTATAAGCTTGTTTCCTCATCGGGACCTAAAAGGATGTTATTTACCAATATTTACTGGTATTCCTATCCTTGTGGTCCCCACAACGTGATAAATACCAGGTGCTCTCTCTCTCTCACACACACTCACTCACTTTAAAGTGACATATTGTTCAGTTAATTTAAATTCTAATAAATTACCTTATTTGTAAATTCTTTTACTACATACTGTACTATAATATAATATAAACAGTTAAGCAAATTATTTCCTGTAGCATTTTATACGTTCCGTTTTATTAAACCGAAGAATACGTGCAATCTAACATAAATGTAACCATGACACAAAATGGTGAAATTCTTTTCAATATGTTACAAGCGGATGTATTTCACATAACGTTGTGGTAATTCTTGTGATAATTTCGCATTATAGGGGTCCTCAGAAACAACACAACTTGAACACAACTACTCTCTCATTTAGCTTACGTTTGATTCAAAGCCTTTTGTCGTACAGTCGAGATCACCCTGAACTCTTTCTGTTTTTAGTTTTGCAACCAGCACAGATTTTTAACCAGTAGACGCTTTAACACAGTCTACTTCATCCTAGACATAACAGAATGAACCTGAAGCCTAACTTTATGGATGTTCAAGGCTCTGAGAGGAGAGCGACAGCCAGAGGAAGATGAGGATATAAGACCAGAGTCTGCGTGATAGTTTAAATAAATGTGAGCTGTACTAGGCCTGGGGTCAGCACTCTTGCAGACATTAAACCTTCAAAGACAGACTGCAACCTTCTCATAGATTTAGAGCGTGATAATGAAGCAATATCTTTCTTCTGGAAAAGTAGCTCTACGGATACACTTTTACGAGTCGCAAATTGTGATGCATCATCTGACCTATTTAGTAATTTCAACACCCTGTGCTTGGCACAGACCGATAGTTAACAACATCATCTCATTACATGAGCGTAGAAACTGAATGGCACTAAATCTTATTGACATCTGTGCAAAAATCTATTGCACTGTACTTGTTCTGTGTCCAAAGTGAGCGCCTGCAGTGTAAACACTTGAAAATCTCTCATTCATCATGATATGAAGTAAAATCATTATTTACTGGTCATACAAAATAGTTATTGACAGAGCAAAGCAAGGAACTGCAGTTCACATGGAAAATTTATAACGCTTTCAGCATCAAATTTATTGGAAGACCAAGATATATCGCAAAGATAGACATTTATTTCATGCACTGCTTTCAAGGATGTGAGAGACGTGTTTCTGTTGCATATTTGTATGTGTGTGTGCGTTAAATATAGTTAATATAGTTTTATATTTCCATTTTATGTTATTTTAGCTTCATTTTAGACTGAAGTAACAGCACTTGTATCAATGATACAATGCAATCGTTTTCATACATTATAAAGTGTGACATGTCTGAATAGTTTTGAGGGTCACTGTACACCCACCACACAGTCTAGACTGTTTAGTACAAACACGCAAAAGAAACACGCATTCACATCCTTGAAAGCAGTGCGTGAAATAAATGTCTGTCTTTGGTCTTTCGATAAATTTGATATTCACATATTTTCACCCTCGGGCCATCATTGCAGAGATTGTTTCTTCAGCAGAGAAATTTAGTATTACACACACACATCACAGTAATGCAAACATGCATTAAAGGTCCAGAGTCGTGTGAGTTATTGTGATGTTTTTAGTTTTTATCAGCTGTTTGGACTCTCTTTCTGACGGCACCCATTCAACGCTGAGGATCCATTTCTGAGCAAGTGATGTAATGCAAAATTTCTCCAAAGTTTGTTATTTTCGTGATAATCTATGCATCTGTGCTCATCTGACAATGCTTATCTGCGTTAATATGAGAATATCTGACTTCATAAATTTACTAAAAACATCCTTTTGTTAAACTATTGCAAAAATGTCGCATGAAAGATAAAGTCTTAGGTCATAAATAAAATAAAAAATGATAGTCAAAAGGGTCAAAGGTCACCACCCGTGGTTGTTTGAGTTTTAAATCATTTATTAAAACTGATTTTAAATAGCTTTCAGAATTATTTTTTCCAGAAAACTTGGTGAAGGTTTTCAGAAACGCTCAGACGGATCTTTTTAATCACCATCCACATCACTCATTTTACAATCAGGATATACATTTTTGTCTGACAGCTTTTTTTTTTTAGAGATTCTCATTTTGGTGTAAACATTGAAAGCTCCGCCGCAGAGAGCAATTTAAAAAGACTGTATGCAAAGGCTGTTTTGATTATTTCCGTCTCACAGTGTTGACAACTCACTGACATTGTGCTCTGACACAAAAAAAGATTAATGGGGTTTCTAAGCAAGCTTTTTTTTTTACTTTAGGCCACTTGATATAAAGGATCTTGAGGCATTTGAGAACTCATTCTAAATACTTCTCATTATTTTTACAGAATTGGCTTAAAAAGAAAACTAATGCCGTCTTTGAGGTTCTAGGATTTGTTTGAGGAGCTTAGAGTCTCATTAAAAACTTTTATTTCATTTAACATCTTTTTTTATTTATAGGACACACAGAAACGTGGGTGATTTGCTTTATGAAAAATAGATTTGGATATCATGAAGCTCATGAAGGGCTTCATTATTAATGAAAGTGTTTGGAGTGCTCATAAAAGTGGAATTAAAGACATTCACATAAGCTCGCCACCTTTGAAATGATAGTCTGTTAATTTTTAATTGTCATGTGACATCTGAGATGACTGGTTTTCAAAGGCAGAGGGAAAGTTGATGATTTTAATTAAATCTATTTAGTTTTTCAACTTAACTGATCCTCAGACAGTGTAAACAGTTTTTAAACATTTGAACATTTAAACTCTGAAAGCCCACTCAAGTTAAGAGTGAAGTTACTGGCAGCTTTTCACTGAATACATTAAGAATAATAATAAATAAGCCCACTCACTGCTTCTTTGAAAGCATGTCATGGGTTTAGGCATCAGACCAACATGGGATTTACACTGGTTGTCAAAAATGCCACCCGAACCACCACCTAGTGTGTGTATGTGAAGGTTTAGGGGAATCGTTAAGAAATAAATAAATAGTGCACACAAACATTTACAATTCTGTCATCATTTATTCGCTCTCATGTCATTCCAGCTGTTACTTTGTCCATGGGACACAAAATAAATAGTTTTGAAGCTTTGTGACTCTTTTCAATGCAGAGATGAGAGGCTATAAAAAAGTAGTCCATGCAACTTACTCACTTTACATACAGCAGCAAGCATGTTTATATGCCCTGATTTTTTGACAATCTGTATCCAGTCTTATGTCAGATTCTGAAAGTTCTGCTTTATCGAACATTGAAAATGGATATTAGCCTGTGTTTTACTCACCCTCAAGCCATCCTAGGTGTATATGACCTTCTTTCAAACGAATCCAAAATTATCTTGACACTCCCACGCTCTATAATTGTAGTGTGCGGGTGTTTCTCTTTAACAATCCAAATCACGCTAAATAAAGAGTGCGCATCCTTATTAAAATGTGTCACATGGCTCCCGGACATGAATGAAGGCCTGTAGCAAATCCATCCATTTTTGTCAGAAAAACATCCACATTTCTTCTTCTTCTTCTTCTGTGGGTTTAACAGCGAGTTGCATATCAGCTTTTATGTGCACAGCGAAGTGATTTCAGTCTAGGTGCACATGATTAAATCTATATTCTGTTCTTAAGATCACCATTTTACTTTAAAACAGCTTTTATCATTTAACCTGACACTTGATTTGTATTTACTCAATGTCTGATTCTTTCAATCCCATGTTACTAGAGCATTCCTTTCCTGCTCATACCACATTAATAACATTAATAACACACATTAATAACACTTTCTACTGTTTCCTTTACTTGGCACGTTTCACATAATCTATTACATTAAAGTCAAATTAAGCTTAGTGTGTCTCATTCTTAGTCCTGTTAAACTAATCAGGTCCTCTCTGCCGAAGTTGTGTAGCCATTTACTTTGTCTTATACTGTTTTGTATATTATAAAGGTGCCTTGCTGTAATATTCCACTTTCCTATCCATATTTAAAATTGTAATATACACTTTTCTCTTATTTCAGGTATCTCTGTTTTTGCTTATTTCCCTCAAGTTGCAATTGCGTATTGTTTTCCATGTGAGTAGAATTTTGAAGACTATAAAGCCTTATTTGTAATGTGTTTTACTGTTGTCGTAGCACGGGGATGTGGCATCATGTTATGGTAAGGGGCGTAACATTTCCATCAGATGCTTGCAGTATTCAACCAATCACAAAACACTGGATAGCTGGCCGATAAGAGCAAACCTCACTTTTTTAGAACGATAACCTTTGTACAAAGAGAAAAAAAAATAATGTACAGTATGTGGGAAATAATGCGTTTTTAGAAACACACCTTAAGATTTCAGTTGCAGCCCTTCTCAGTTTAACAGCTCACTGAAATTTTGTTCACAAAGAAATCACACGATGTTAGGAGAATTGTAATATAATTCATTTTATAGTTTATATATCATGGTAATAACAAATCCTGTTGTTCAGAAAAGACCTGCATGGGGATTCTTCAAAATATGCCATTTTTTTGTACAGAAGGAAGCGAAACCTACCATTTTGTAACGGCACGAGAGTGAGTAAATAATGACACAATTAGCATTTTTATCCCCTTTAAGAATGTTTTATTAGAGCTTGGATGAGCTTCATCCCATCAGCATCCCCCTCAGTAACAACAGTCTGTTTCCCTCACAGCAGTGTGTGAGCATTCCCATGCTGAAATATGACTGTTTTCCTGTGCGCTCTCAACGACTGTGTGAATCATCCAGTCAGATTCATACCACCTGGAGTGGCGTCACATGCCATTTCCTTCTGCCTAATGGTTCATTTCTTAATACTCCAAACTATAGCAATGAGATCCTAATGTGCTTCAGCCTGATGGATTAGAACTTCTCTCTTATAGGAGGATAGACTGTCTGTACAAAACGCATTGGCATGAATTCAGCTTCTTGGAGAGGCAATGTAAGACTTGGTTTTCCTTTGAGATTCTGTCTACTAACATAGTGGATTTTATCGATGCCGCATATTTGATTTTGTTGACAGGAGAGTCATGACACTGTGAGTTGTGTGGCACATTTCCCACATGTCCAGGTGTTGGAGACACGTGATGGCGGAAACAATGCCGGACCGTCACGCAGTTGGGAGATGGAGGGGAACTGCTGACTCGTGAACGTTTATTCTTGGGGTTAACGTGATGCATCGACAGCACATTTCACTAATTCGACACACATCACTGTAACACAGTACAGCTGCATGTCATCAGAAAAGTACTGAAAGTGTAACTCACAGGTCTCACAAAAAGCTTCTGCCTTTGCCTTGGAGTAATTGAGTTTGTTCTGTCTACTACTGCTGATTTTAAAAAATAATATTTCACTTTTACGATTGCTTATATAAGGGTGTTATAGTGTTAATCAGTTCTGCTAACAATACATTTTCTAATTATCATTTGCTGCTGTTGACACCATTATATGAAAAAGTAATTTCTTGTCATTTTTTATTTGGATATGTGTATGTTAAATAGTTAAATAATTCACCCAGAAATGTACATTTTATAATCATTTACTCAACCTCATTCCAAACCTTTTTGTTCAAAATATCTTCTTTTGTTTTCAGCATAAGAAAGAAACATATGCAGGTTTGGAACAATGGATGAGTAAATCATTTTTTCAGAATTTAACAGAATTTAACTGTATCTGTGATATACAGGGGTTGGACAATGAAACTAAAAACACCTGGTTTTATACCACAATAATTCATTAGTATGATGTAGGGCCTCGTTTTGCAGCCAATACAGCATCTGTTGATCTTAGGAATGACAGATACAAGTCCTGCACAGTGGCCAGAGGGATTTTCTTCAGAGCCATTCTTCTTGCAGAATAGTGGCCAGGTCACTACGTGATGCTAGTGGAGGAAACGTTTCCTGACTTGCTCCTCCAAAACACCCCAAAGTGGCTCAATAACATTTAGATCTGGTGACTGTGCAAAGATGTTCAACTTCACTTTCACGTTCATCAAACCACTCCAGTCTTGCTGTGTGTATTGGTGGCCCGGACATGTATATCGACCCTGTGGGGCTCTCGACGGACAGTTCTGGTTGAGAGTTGAGGAACACATTTAATTCTGCAGTGAGTCGGGCAGCTGCAGTTTTATGTTTTTTATGTATTTTGGATACAATCCGGGTTAGCACCCAGACATCCCTTTCAGACAGCTTCCACAGTTACTCCTGTTGGATGTGGTTGGTCCTTCTTGGTGGTATGCTGACCCTGAATACTCTTGATACATCACAAAGACTTGCTGTCTGGGTCACAGATGCGCCAGCAAGACGTGCACCAACAATTTGTCCTCTTTTGAACTCTGATAGGTCACCCATAATGTTGTATGCATTGCAATATTTTAAACAAAACTGTGCTATTAATCTGCTAATTAAACCTTTACACTCTTGCTCTTACTGGTGGAACGTACAATCAATGAAGATTGGCCACCAGGCTGGTCGAAATTAGCCATGAAACATCCATCACTACATTGGCCAGTGTTTCAGTTTCGTTTTCCGACCCTTGTATATACTACAACTTCTTTAATCTTTACTGTTACTTAATCAAATTAATGCACTCACTTTAATGCATTCTAAATTACTCATACTAAACAATAATCAATAATAAGAAAGCAGATAAAAATGTTAAAACTTTAACGCAACGTAATTCTCTTTGGATAAAAAGCGGTTGCTTAATGCGTTAATGTAAATGCAGGGCAATGTCTTATGTCATTGTTGTGGCACTGTTTGTGATACAGGCGCCTAAGAGGGCCAGCGGTCTTGTTTAGAGCTTGTGTTCCAGAGCCAGTGGTGAAACGAAAGGCCTGCCAAGACGATTTCAGCCGCGCTCACAGTCCTGGCCTTTGAAGACATATCTTTTAGCCTTTAGGTTGTGGCAGGCTTCTTTATAATGCCTTTTGCTATAAATATACAGTCATAGAGCTACAACACAATGACTCACCATCTCCAGTAATCCTGTTAGAAGATTCTCTTCATGCATAAACACACACTTAATCACAACAGCCATTGCTCTTCACAGTGTAATGTGAGAGTCTCAGCTGATCTTTCAAATGCCCCGGTCAAGCATCCTCTCATTTTAAAATATTATATCTTTAAGCCAATATTAAAGAGGTTGACCGCGGGAGCACACACCCACTCGGTTATATTACGATATAAAAGTAATTTATAGATTGAATTTCTAAGAGATTGAGGTTAACACTCATCTATCACTGATAACAGATGCCTCAAGTTTGAAATATGTTGTTTGGTTTCCATGGAGAAATAATTTAGAAGATAAAATTAATAGTTTACATGTTGGTCCAATTTACACTATCTGATTGCTTGATTAATGAGCCGGCAGCCTATTTTATCTTTTTGTTTTCTTCTTTTTGTTATACTTGTTATATCTGTTTAAAAGTTTTTTTTTCTTTTTAATAAATGAATCATTCTTTTATTAAGAAAAATTCATCAAACGGATCAAAAGTTACAGTACAAAAGTTTTCGATTTCAAATAAATGTTGTCTGACTTTCAATTCACCAAAGAATCCTAAAAAAACATATTTCACTGTATTCCATAAATAAACATTAAGCAGCACATTTATAATATTCAGAAAAATTAACAATAAAAGTCTTCATTTGCAGTACATTAGCATATTAGAGTGATTCTGAAATTATGTTTTAAAATGGAAAACAGTTTAATATTATTTCACAATTTTACTATATTTTTTATTAAATGAATGCAGACCTGATGAGCATGAAAGAAATTCCAAAACATAATAAACAAATCCCAATCTTTTAAACAGTAATGAATAAAATAGGTCACACAATAGTAATCACTCAAAGTAATGACAGCAACATGAGCGTTGCTATTAATAGAGGCTTCATCTCAGCCCTCCAAAAAATTCTGTGAACTCAGCTTTCAGCACTCTTTAAAATCTGTGATTATGCGATTATCGCTTCACATTTGCTGAAAACAGCAGCTGCAGTAAGCTATCTGAAGTTTTCCTTCACTTACCAGTCATTAAAAACGTTTAAATTAATTATATTAAGCATTATCCTTTGGCATGGAGCAAAATGTGCATAAAAGTTTGCTCCATCTCTCTCATCCAATTCTCCTTTCCAGTAAAATCAGAAAAATTAAAATGCAACAAATACCTCACCTCATACATTTAGCACCAGACAGATGCTATTTTAATGTTTTTTTCAGGGCGAGATTCAAACTCGTGACCTCTTGCACTTAAAGCAAGAAATACTCCTCTGAGCCACATCAGCTTGTGTGCTGATAAGAAGCTGAGCCTACCTAAGACTAAAATCCTAAAATCACCTGGACAGCACCTAATTTAAAGATTATGTTATCAGGTAATCAAATGTAATACGTGTCACGAGTTCATCGAAGCACATAAATTGATTAAAAAAAAAATGACTGCATGTGACTCACTGTGTACCTTTTACATTTTTGTACCTGTTATTACGGTCGCATGATGCCACAACCAACAACCTCAGCTGTCCTCATCACTTAATCTAAAATCAGTATTGCATTTTTTGAAAGAGAAAGTCTGCATCTGCACGTATTGTTTTCTTACATGTCTCCTCAGTCTGTGATGAATTGTATTCAAAAGCAATGCACCAGCAGATAAGAAATGGCTTGAACAAATCATAAATTCAACAACATAGTCAAGGTCCATGTATAATTCAAAAGCAGGGTATGAAAGAGGGCAAGTTTACTTCCTGAGGCATTGTTAGGAAGTCGCCATTTACTGTAATAATATGTTTATTTCTAACTTTAAAGCACATCACTAATTGCAAAGATTATACCCTTGGAGAAACCTGCAGGGCACTGATAATTTGCTCCAATAAAGGTTCCTGATTCTGCGCAACTTTGAATTTAATCTTTCTAGACTGTGGCTATTGAATATGCGACACATAGTCAATGTGAGCTAGGCTTAATAAAGCTAGGCCCTTTATTAAAGGGGTGGTTGATTGAGATTTTACTTTTTTAATGTTAGTCTGTAATGTTGCTGTTTGAGCATAAGCAATATCTGCAAAGCTATGATGAAGAAAGTTTAATGCAAACGGTGATATCATCTTTTGAAATGATGGCAGTTTGCCTACAAAAACAGCTCGTAGGGACTACACAAAGTTATTTCCCGGGTTAGTGATGTCACAAACCCAGTTAAACCCCGCCCCCAGGAGCAAGCAACAAAGGGGGCGAGGCCAAGAGGAAGAGAGTTGTTGCTATGACGTCCAAACTAGGGGTGCATGAAAAAAATTTTTTTTACTTGCAATTCTGAGAATTTTTTAAAATGATGTGATAGAAAATAGTTAGAATTACGAAAAAAAAATTAATTTTTATTTTTAATTCAAATGAAAAACGTGAAAGTGAAAAGCAAAACATAGCAAAGCAAGTGAACAAAACCAAACAAAACAACGTAAAACACAACAAGGCAAAGCAAAGCAAAAAAGAAAAAAAGAAAAATGTAACAAAAAAAAAAATTATAATTGTTATTATTTTTTTAATTCCAGAAATAGGCATAAATGGGCTTTGTATACATTCAAGCGTAAACGAGATAAATTAATTCAAAATGAAAAAAATGTAAGAATACTATTATTATTTTTATTTTACTATTATTTTTCTGAAAATGTGCAATTTACAAAATGTAACAAAAAAAAAATTATTATGTAAAATTATTATTATTTTTTTAATTCAGAAATGGGCAGAAATGGGCTTTTGTACATTCAAACGTGAAACGAGATAAATTAATTCAAAATGAAAAAAGCGATGATATGTAGCGAAATGTAGATAAAGAGGAGAGGCTGAATAATTTTATGGCTTTGTGATGTCAGTTAAACATTTTTTCAGAGGAGGAGCAAGTCATGGCGTTTTGATATAAGAATACTATTATTATTTTTTTATTTTACTATTATTTTTCTGAAAATGTGCAATGTAATCAGTTTGGAATCCAACGCACCTCTTTGTTTAATACAACTGATCTTCATTAACTGCCTATTTCAATATGTGTATTGGCTGGTGGAGAAAAAAAAGTAAACATGAGATATTAATATAATTACTTACAGATTAATATGAAGCTGAGCAGTGTGTACTCAGCTCGGATGACAGTAATATGGTGTAAGCAGCAGGTGATATATGACGTGACTGTGAGGAGTCACCTCTGTGTTTACTGTACTGCTGAGGAAACACAGAGCCGTAGCATCGGTTCAGCCCAGTCTTGATTGAGGGTAATCATGCAGACTGACGTCCAATCTAAAAGAAATCACAGAGAGCGAGAAAATAAATTAAAGTGTGCTTTTGCTTGGGTTTTGAAAACCAATAGCGGGGCCTGTTTGATGTGTTTTTCGTGTAAAGAGGTTGGAGGAGGGAGGGGAAGGGGCTTCGTGGCCAGCGGAGGTGTTTGGGGGGGGAGAAGGTGGTCATAATAGATTTTCATTCACTAGAAAGAAAGAGGAATGGATTTTATTACAGTGGAAACAATTGAGTCTATAATGGTTTTTGAACTCGCTCTCCTCGATTTTTCTTCTTTTTCTTTAGCTTTAGCTGTTGGCCCTCGTCACACAAGACTGATGAAGAATAGTGAGTGTTTGCTGTGTAAAGGGCCGTTCTCTGCATATGTCTCGTTTTATTATTGTTTAGATATTTTATTATTTTTTTATCAGATTTTATTTTTACTTTAATTCAAGTTTTAGTAATTTTGTTGTGCGTGTAAAATATGTATATTTAGTGTTTATGTTGTAGTTGTAGTTTTTAGCTTTAGCTTAAAGAAATAGTTTTTCAGCTTGAGCAAATCACCTTGACAAAAGATCTTATTTCAATTAATGCAATGTCAAGTAATGGAACATACATATGTGTGTGTGTGTATATATATATATATATATATATATATATACATTCCATTGCTTGACATTAATTGAAATAAGATCTTTTTTTTTTCTAAAAGCCACAAAATAAACTTTTTTAATCTGAATCCCTGGTAATTACCCATTACTCATAATGTTTGAAAGAAGCTGCAGTGATGATAGAAATGAAAAAATATGAATACATAACATCCGCAGAGCTTAGCAGTGACTGCAAAGTTGGTCTTTCTACACTCTCAAAATTTAAAAAAGAAATAATTGTTAGATTCATTATCTAGAATAATAAGTCAAGTGTTTTATATTGTATTACATTTTCATATTTGTTTTATTATTTATTTGACAGTGCAATGCTTCATGGGATCACAGTTTATCTTTTCCAAAAAATCCTTCCTTTTTTTGCATTTTTTCTGCAATAAAGTTCTATTATTTTAAATTAGCGTTTATATTAGCAGCTGTGTTAGAAATCCTTCTAACCTAGCAGCTTTGTGATCGGCCCATGAGACCTCTCACCAGTCCTGCATCTGAAGCTGTCATCTTTTGCAGCCCCCAGCAGACTGTGTGATTTCATCCTGCAGTGATCTTTGCATCCAAAGCAATGATGAGCTCTATCGACCAGATCATAAAGCAAGATGCCAAGGCCATGCCTGGAACCCACAAATGTCTACTGTGGCTTAAACCGCCATATTTCTACTTAACGTCATCCGCTATTTCCAGATATCCATGACAATGAGACTCTGCGTGTGGAAAACTGATGGGATCCAGTCTATTAAATATGCAGACGTTCAGTGATTTGGACCAAAGGGCTCTCCATTTTACCGTCATCCTCTTTCAAAGGTCATTCTGGTTTAGATCTAAAGAAGCCATGTTTTTAAAGTACCATTATCTTGATGGAGATGAGCCTTTGGGTAAACTACTGATGCAGGGAGATTTCATTCCACGCTATCAAGCAGGATCTGATAATTCAAATTTTGCAGGGGTAAAGAAAATGTCATCTCTCCACGCTGAATGGCAATCAGTTACTAACCGAGCGGAGTGAACGGGTGACAGCTATGGGCTGCAGACGTCTGAGAGACCGCAACATTTCGGTCACAATTTGTAGGGCCGTAATCGAGATTGAACCCTGCATCCATTTCTCATAAATCTCAGTTCACAATTTGTGGAAGATTTCCCCTAATCCTGTGAAGATTGATTTTTCCAGATGTTTCTACCATATGTCGGGCCTTTAGTCTTCGCCCCGAGTGCCTGATGCATCATGGGGGTATATTCATCCCAATGGTAGGATATAACGATATAACTCAGACTCACCCGGCAAGACTTCGCCTGAAGATATGTTTACAGCAGCACTAAAACAACATGAAGTTTCCGATCGAGACAAAGGTATTCGCAAAACCATTCAGATTGAGATGCTGCATGTCTCTGATTAAATAAACCCAGAATTTGTCTCGCATTTACAATCCAATCCAGCTACGCAGGTCTCAGCTGTGTCTGTAATGTAAATAAATATATGAAAATGGCAGGTATCCTATAAAATGTCTACTTGTTTTGACTTCTTCTCTTTCTTTTTTTTGACAGGATGTTGTCATGACTTGTGATTTAATTAAAGTACTTAAAATGTTTCGCAACATTGTCCACCTCCAGTATATTTCTTATTTCATGTGTACGATTTATGCATGGTTAAAGGTTTTTATACTGAGATTTGATAATTCATTGATAATGAAACTTTATTTTTGGGATCTCTTTATGGTTGCTTATTAGCATTCATATTACTAGAATATTTGCCATTCATTAGTAGTAATTAAGCCTACATTAATGCCACTTGATTTGAGCGACAGTTTGGCGTCTTGAGTCGTTGTGGATGTGCTACAGTAAATTTCAGCTGTATTTTTGTGAATGTAAGACATCAGTATATTGATTGAATGTTGAGATGAAAGGGAGTGTTTGTGCTGTTTGTACCGGAGCTCAGCAGGGTGTTATCTTTGATTGAAATGAACATGCAAGATGATATTTTAAGTCTAAAATATAGGATTACGCCACCTTTGACGGTATCTTCAAATAACTTGAAAAAGCATTGATTCTGATAGATGATATGAAGAGGATGAGGATGAGGAAGAAGCCTGTCTCTTGTGTCCTGCAATCACTAGATGAATCTGAGGGATGCAGAAGATAAATCTCAATACACTCCTTGTTCGAAAGATGATTAAACGCGGCCTTTGAAGAACACACAGCTTCAAAGGGTCAACATAAACAGTGGGATTTCAAAGCATTTCTCAATCATTATTTTTATCTCCATTTCACAAATGATTTTTGATTAGTTCGGCCATCTATAGGCTTATTATCTCTCATCTAATTGTATAGCAAAATGATCTTCTGGAATCTTTTCCCGAGGGCAGAAATGGCATCAGATGTTACCTTGTTAAAGACGTTCAGAAATTACCTTAAGTCTTTTTCCTTTCAGCCTTTTTTTTTTCTAGAACAGTGACATATATTTATAGTGACACTTTAGCCATTAGATACAGAAGCATTGCACCATTTGGAAGATAGCAATCGCTGCAAGGCAATGACTCATGAGAAAATGAGACCAAGTGAGAAAAAGAGGCTGCCAGGTTTGTCAGCTCTTGCCAGGTTTAGGCATCAAGTCCTCATCAAGGTTTATTTGAACTAGAATAATTATGCTAAAACCCCCTGCCCAGAATGGCCCATAGGATCTTTAAAAAGAGATAACTGAGACCAGAGGTGAAACTATGTTTGTGTTAAGAGATGCGATGCTTTTTGCCTGAAAGGGTGGTGAATGTCCCATAGCAGCAAGTTTGGAGCAACGCTAATCTGTATTATCTGATGCAGAAGCTGATTTTGCTGAGTGCGACATACGCCTGGATCAACATCTTTGTTGACCCTGGAACAACATTGTGATTAACCAATCAGATCTGAAGAACCAGTCTATATTTTTCGTGAAGTTTATTTTCACAATCAGTGTTTGTTTGTACATCAATGGCATTCACCTATCATTTTCTCTGATTTTAGGGATTACTCATGGGTGAGATGTAGGTGTAAGGCGTAGAGATAAGGTGAGGTGTAGAGATATGGTCAAAATTACATTTTTGGATTAAAATGTTGTTCCTTGGTCAACGAAATATGTTGAGTAACAGCATGCTATTTTTTCTCTCTATGTAATACAAAGAGGAAAACTGTCAAAATTGTTACTGATGATTTCTTTTTATATTTACTTGTGTATAATTGATTTCCTTGGCTAAATTTTGATTAAGAATGTTACTCCACAATGTTTTGTTACATTTGCAAATTGTTACAACCGCAAATTATTTACAAATTAATCATTTTGGATTTTTTTTTTAATCTGTGAAAAGTTTTACACTTAATGCAAATCTTAAAAGTATACACATTTATTAAACAGTACGTATAACTGTATATAAAAGTTTCTTAAATGTGCTTAAAGATGGTAACATTTAATGAAACTTTTATTGCCCTTCGCAATAATGTAAAATTAAAAGTTTTACAATACAGTAATTTTTTAATGCCGTTTTAATTATCTTTTGTCATGCATTAAAAAGTGCACTTATTTTTACGTTAATGTTTAAAGGTTACATTTTCATATAATTGTATTGTGTTTTGAGACTCATTTAAAGTGAATATATTTTAAATGTACTAAATGAAAATACATTTACTTGTACAATATATTTCAGGCAGCAGAAGGCAATAGCTAATAGGCAATAGAAGTAGTTATGAAATTACATTAAAATATATAAGCCTTCCTAAAGGGATAATTCACACAAATATGAAAACTCGCCCTTTGTCATTCCAAACCCCTCGAACACAAATGAAAACCGAGAGCTTTCAGACCCTACATAGACAGCAACACAATCATGCTCAAGGCCTAGAAAGGTAGGAAGGGCATTATTAAAACAGCCCATGTGACATCAGTGGTTCAAACATAATGTCATGAATGCTTTTTTGTGCACAAAGAAAAAGACAAATAATGACTTGTAGTAATTTAACAATTTCTTCTCTCCTGTGTTTCACAGAAAAAAAATAACAATAGCATACAAGTTTGCAGTGATGTGACTATGAGTAAATGATAACAGATTTTCTATTTCTTTTTTTCTTTTCTTGTTAGTCTGCTGAATGGTTAACTCTGCAAAAAATAAATACTTCAGTCCAGCACATCCACCACCAATCTTATTTTTTTTTTTTTTTTTTGTGAATGTCTTTTCCTCTCCATTTCGTGGCTGCATTTTTGTCCTTTCATCATCCCTGCTTTCATTCCTGCTCTCCGCCCCTCTCTCTCTTCACCTCTTACTTCAAAAAACTCTCAACCAAAATACCAGCATGCCCCTCTCGCCCCCTGTCAGCACTGACCTTGAGAAAAATTGCATATGCCATTGAAGAAAGAAAGCAGTACTAAAAAAAGAATATAAGCCTCTCAGTTGTGTATCCGAAATAAATAAATAATCTTACAGAATCTAATTTATGTTTTTCTTTTTCATCGCCTCCCATGGTTCTTGGTCCCCGAGGACTCAGATTTAAGTCTAAGTGATGATGAAATGTCAAATCCACTCAGTGTGAAGTGATGGCACTTTTATTAAACACGCTCCTGGTCACGGGCCCCTGAATGTACACATTCATGTTCTCTTCCGGGCTTAATGACATGAGACAATGCATTCGACTTTCGCTCACTCATTACATATTAGACTCGGGGCTCCTGATAAAGTGCTTGCGAGTGTGCGATTCAAAGCGTCCTCATGTTTTCCTGTTTCCCCAGCCATTACCCTGGGTCAATCAATACAAAGTGACTGCTGCTCTCAGTGGTAAGAGCCCAGGGTTTGGCATAGAGAGCTATTAAAACTCTGGCCCGCTCATCTCTCTGAACCAGCCCCATGAGTTCTTCCTGTACGGAGAAGATGGACAGCATACAGTGTTGTGTTCTGTCAGGGTTTAATAGCTCTGGGATGCGCAGAGCTGCATTGAGCTCCGTGTGTGAGTGTGTGTGGGGCAATATCACTATGCTGAGAGGTGAGGAAGCTCGGCTGACCCGGTTTCATCATTAAAGGGATAGTTCACACTCAAATGAAAATTCTGCCATCATTCACTCACCCTCGTGTGGTTTTAAACCCAAATGATATCATTGATTCTGTGGAAGGCAGCTCCTTTTCAACCTCCAGAACTAAAAGAAGTCCAAACCACATCCTCACTACGGCTTTGTGATAGTATCTGTTTAAAGCAGAGGTTCTGGACATTTTTTACCTAAAGGCCTCCCATTTTACAGCGCAATATTCAAAAGCCCCTGAAACGGAAGCATGATATATTAAATGAATTAAACATGGTCAGTTGGTTCTATGGTTCAATATAAGGGTTTTGTAGGTTTTTCAGGCAATTTATTTATTTTTGCCACTATCCTATTTTACCCATTTGCCAGTAAGATTTTTTTACCCTTTTACACAAAAAACACAAAAAAATGCTTCCTTATTCTTTTATGTTTATTAATATGTACAAGTCAAAATAAGCATGTCTGAATTTTTTGCTAAACATTTTGTTGCTCCGAATGACGATGTAACATTATTTAAAAACTTGAAACCTTAAAAGTAAACACTTTACTTACATATAATGGGTTTTCTATGAACATAAAATAATTTTTGTGAATTTCTTGTGATGCGGACATCTTAATGTCTTTGATCCTTGTAACAACATTGAAGTACATTGGTTGTTTTATGTATCACAGCAGTTGAACACTCTAGTGAGTGGGTAATACTTTTTAGTGTTTGAAGATAACACACCACCTACACTAAACCAAACCTAATTGAAAGTGTTAACATAAGCAATCTTGATTAAAAAATAACAATAATAATCTGAAAAAAAACATGCCATTTCAGCTTCCTTCTGCATGTTTTTTTTAGTTCATGACTTATGTTTAAACAGTAAGGTAAAAATCTTTACTAATTATTAATCATAATAAGTTGTTGGTGTCATTTCAGCTGAAACTGCCATGAAATGTGTGTGCTGTCAAATGATTAACTGTAATTAATTGCATTCAGAATAAGTTTTTGTTGACATAATATATGTGTGTATACTGTGTATATTTATTACATATATATAAATACAAACACATGCATATATATATATATAATGTACTTCATATAAGTATAATATACTTCAGTATACCTTTAGTTGAACTTCTAAACAATTAAATTGGCTATTTAGCAGACTTTATGTGCACCAGTTTAGCATGTCAAAAGTGTTTGTAGTATACTAACCTAGTGTGTCACAATTATTACAAGTTGAACCAGCAGCGTTTGGTATCATTAACATTAGACCTTGCATAATAGGTCTTATCTAAATTCATGCAGTTAAAATAAAGTCATACTGGTTACGCAAAGCTAGTAAATGATGTAAATGATGACAGAATTACATTTGACTTTTTCTGTGACCTAACCTCTTTAATGCAGTGTGTAATAGAGTCAAAATATTTTGGTGAAGAAATATACACCTCTATCTCACCACAAATCTTTTAAGCTTTGAAGAAGGTGTGCATCAATGCACGGGCAGATTTGAACATAATCCCTGTGTGTCCTGTTCATTCAGTCTATGCATGATACAACTGGCAGTCTACGCCAGAGCATCACAGCATATTATTTCATCCCCGAGGTCAGAACATGGGATAAATGTAGCCCAGACACAGTAAAGACCATGAAACGGATCACATTCCCATTACCTGTCAAAAAAAACCCTTGCGATATACTGTGACTGTGCTCTCTCTCTCTACCTCTCTCTCTTTTTTTTGATTGAAGCGTATGTTTTTCACCCAGAGCTTAAAGTAAACCGTTTTTCCCCGTCTTTAAAGTCTTGTCACAACTGCAAAACAGATCCCAAATGGTCCTGCATAAGCTGTTGCCCAAAGGCTTTTGCATTCGACCATTTTGAAATGAAATTGCACAGCCTTCTGGGACAAGTTGTTGGAATTGAACGAGGGCCATGTAAAATTCATGTGCTTTCTCTGCGTTGACTAAACAGTGCCGTCATTGTAAATATCTCAGTATCAGAGGGACAGAGAAACAGCGAGTATTTGTGAGAGGAAAAAAACAAAGCTAAAGAGACAGCGAGCGCAAAATAAAAAGAAAAGGGACAGATTCTATAAAAAAAAAACAAAAAAAACAAAACAGATGCATTGGAAGGAAAGTAGACCAGGGAAGGAGAAAAAGATCTTCATCACAGCAGTCAGGGCTGGATACCCTGTGGAGGCTTGAACGTTGCCAAAACAAAACACCGAGCATGTTCACGTTAGTATTTCGTCCTGGCTCAGCATTCTTCAGTGGGAGCACAGCCAGCATGATGCATTATTTGTGCCTTTCTGACATTTTCCACTTTCCAAGTGATTGAATTTACCAAATGGGGCCAGCACTGTTGCACATAAACACAAAAGAGATTTTTGTGTATGTGTCAAGTAGTAGCCTGCCGTAGCCCATGATAGGGATAAAATGAGTCACAGAGCAAGATGACCCACACTGTGCACCTATAGACAGCCATATACCAAAGAAAGCATGTGACAAAAAATATAGGATTAACAAAAGCATCAAAATAACAAAAATAAGATATCTTCTCAATTGCCTTTGAGCACTAGAAGACTTTCACACACTGTTTTAAGTTTTGTCTGTAATCTACAATTCCTTTTAAAAGGTCTTCAAACTGATAAATAGGTATTTATTTAGTAAAGACTGTTTAAATATAAAAGTGACAATAGCCATTCACACAAATTGAATCAAGCCTTTAATATCAATTGATAATGTTAGAAAAGTTTCTAATAAATGCTGTTCTTTTACAGTTATTCTAACTGCTTTCTAAGAAATCAAATCAGAAACGAACACATTTTCCACATAGATAAAAATGAAGCAAATTACTATATTAGAACTATTTCTAAAGGACCATGTGACAATGAAGAGTGAAGTAATGATGCAGAAAATCGAAAATTACATTTTTTGTTCAAATAAATGCAGTGAGCAAAAGAGACTGCTTGTAAACTTTGAGTGGTATGTGTTGTCCATGTTCACCAACTTTCCCTACATTTTACTTTGTTTGTGTTATTGGCATGATACAACTTTACCTGGCTAATAATAAATTGTTATATTTGCCTTGTTATATCTCTTATGAAATAGTTTTTTTCAAGTACATTATAGCATTTCCATTTTAAATTTGGGGCTGGACAAGAGCGTACGTAGGGATGGATGGCGGGGGCTAATCATCAGGGTTCTTCGGATTAATTTCATGATTGCTCTGTCACCAATTCAAGACTAGAAGGTGTTTCGGTATTTTGTGGTTATTGAGTTAAATATCCTTTTTGTTCAGAGCATGCCGGGGGTGGCTCACTTAAAGCTCGCTTAAACCTCATCCTCTGAGTAAATTGGAGCTGTCAAGTTTGCGCTGTGGGTTCAGTGAAACAGCCGCCTGAATTCCTAAGTGATGCTAGGTCTGTAATGAATGGAGAATCGATTTCCAGAATGATCAAATATCTAAATTAATGTGCAATCGATATCAGTTTTTAATTAATAATATTGGCTAATTTTAACAATCACTTGAAACTAGGGTCAGATTGAACACGAAGCTAGATCAAAATATAAACTAATTTCTGAAAAATCCAGACAAGCAGAAAAAAAGCGCTTTGAACCTTCGATCAGTGCCTCTGGATTTTGCTCTCTAGGCCAGAGGTGGACCTTTACAAAATGAACAACACTTTTAACAAATACTGTGTTTACTTTACATCACTGTAAAAAAAGTTCTAAAAAGTAGTTTCAACTTAAAATAATTCAGTGGCTTAACACTTCATTTTAAGTTGAAACAATGTGGAGCAGGCTGATGTGACCAAGGTTTTAACTGGTATTAATTCTGGAAAACACTTTATCAAAACAAAAAGGCTGAACTGTTCCCAGCACGTTTCCTCATTTATACCAAAACAGCTCATTTTGGATTCTGTCTTCGTTCTTCCTTCTCAATGGCCTTTTGGCTCTCAGCGTGGCGCCAGCATTAATGTTCAATTTCAGCCTCTCAACTTAAAAACTTCTTACACTCATCAAAACCAAACTGTGCGAAATGTTGATACGTTTTATTAAAAGGATTTATTTATTGCTATATTTATTTATTTAGAATAAATCACTCTTTCCTCCGCCTGGCATGAGAAGTCAGATGCTTCTTTTCGGTGCAGCTCGTGTTTGTTCAAGGGCACTCCAGAAAGCTTCAAACACAACTTAAACACATTTGTGGCCAATAACACATTTACAGCGGGCGTCGAAACCTCCAGATCCCTGGCTCTGCTGTCTTAATGCTTTGCTCCTACCGCACGCTGTGAACGCATCTCACAGGTGCTTGCTGGTGGAGATCATTTGTGTCACCTGCAACCTTTGTAAGCATTACTAAAACATGTACGAGCCCACACACCCCATCAAACACAGACGCTCCTCCCGTGAGAGGAATATGATAATTCATAGTAAAAACAGACGTAGTGCGACTTAGTGATTTATTGCCGGTGTTGTCACCCGTAATTAAACCCCCTGCTGATTAATTGTGTTTTCTGAGACAGTGGCACAGTGTGAAGACTTGTGGGGGATAGGAGCTAGATACGACACTAACAGAGCTAATGTGCGCTGTTTCACTCTTTCGCTTTCTGTTGGCTGCTCTCACAGGCTAGGTGTCCCATTTTATTATGTGCCGCATGGCTATATACAACGTAGCGCGTAAAATACACCTTAATAACACCTTTCTTGCAACCTGGTCTCGTAAAAATACAAATTTAGCGCAACATCGTTTTCACGTGCCGTACGTTTCGACGCAATTTCAAAGATAAAATGTCCACTGAGTGACGCTGAAAGACAGGTTCGATTCGTGAACCCTGCCACAGTTTTATTATGTTCATATAGGTATGTATTGCAGTTTTTCATTAGGACTGTCCCAAAAAAGTTTATTCTGTGTCATGTTGTAATTATGCCTACACCAAATCCAACCCTGAACCTACCCGATAGTGTTATGAAATGCAAAACTGATACGAAAAGGCATTTGTTGACTTTCTTTTATGCAGATCGGAAATGTTTTGTCATACCATAGTTACACAGGATTCAGCGTTTCTTGCCTTTTAAGTATATTTCTGTATTCAGTGAGCTACCGAACAAACCTGCCATCTATGAAAAACCATAGATATGAAGCTGGATGTGTAATGCTAATATTTCTAAGCATCAGTTTTCATTTTCTAGTCACGTTCTATACTTTAAGTAATTGTGCAAAAAATACCCTTTATTAATCGAAACTGAATAAAAGGGTCAGGGTTTTACTGCCTCTGGTGTTCATTTCTTTTGGAAACTGCACTTATGTACTTGTTGTTACGTAATTTGTGTCTTGAGTGCACCCAGGTACATTTATGCCATGAGACCAGGTAGGATTTATACATGCATATTTTAGGACTTTTATTTTTTTTTAAAGAAATTAATGCTTGCGTTCTACAAGGATGCATGAAATTGATAAAAGGAACAGTAAAGACAATTATCAGGCTTGACACAAGATTTAAAGTGCTGTGCAAATGAGATTTGATTGCTACGGCAGAGGAAAAGATTGCAGTTAAGTGAAAATTTCACTTTCAGTGTGTTGCTCATACCAAAACGTTTACTTTTATGTCTTTATAAGTAGACTAGCAAAATATACGACATTTATGAAAGCATGTTATGAGAGCCTGAGAGTAATCAGTAAAATTAATTAAGAAAGGAAATTACACCATGTTTCATGTAGGTCTACTATAAATCTTCATAAAAGTCAAACATCTTGGCAAGTTACATATAATTAAATGACATTTTGAAAGACTGAAATGTGTTCTCGTAATCTTAACAAAAGCACTCTTACAGTGTGGTGATAAATATTGTTATTGCACACCTACACACATTTAGCAAGATCATTTTGCTTTAAAACCTTGTTGGATCTTCTCTGTCTCTGTGCACAATATGTTGGACTATAAGTGGTCTTCAGACATGTTAGGACAATGCAACCCCTGGCACAAACCCCATATCTGAGAGGTAGTAGAGAGAGATTATCCATAAGGGCCACGGGCCAGTCCATAGCTCCACTCCTGATATACACTGCTACATCAAGCATTTGATCCCCTAAAGTAACCTCAGGTTCTCCATGAGAGCTCATTGGGAGATTAGAGATTTCTGGCTAAATCCTGACAGACTGCACCTCTATGAAGAACTGCATGGGGAAAGAAGTTTCCCTAAAACTTGGACAAAAAAAGTAGAATGAAATAAATTACCTAAAGGTGCCTTTGGTGCAACGGGGAGAGATTTATGTAGTACATTACATCCCACATATGCCACTTCTCATTAGGAGCAAACAGCAGCTGGAACTTGGCGGTAAACAGCCTCATCATCATCCAAGGTTTAATCCTACATCTGCATATAAACACCTCTGAAAACTCACTGCGTCTAAGAATCATCATGACTGAATAACATCTAGATTACCATGAATGATAAACATAACACACTCTTCACAGAACAATGGGAAAAGAAGTTTTCTACTTCATAGTTGGGAGAATTATAGCTTTGTTTTAGCCTGTATAAAAGAAATTGTTCTCACACCATTTCAAATCTAAAAAGTAGATAATTCAGCTCTAGTTGTGTGTGTGTGTGTAATTAACAACACAAGAGATAATAGCATTACCAAGTGAACAAAAGACAGACAATAAAAAGACAGAACTTAGTTTTTGTTTTACAGTTTAGGTAAAGCTCAGCAAAATGTTATATATTCTTGATAGTCTAAATATATATTATGCAACACACTCAAGGCTATTGCATATTTTATATTTGTATGTTTCTCATTTGTACGTTTCTGTATGATCTGCATACACCCCACTGAGTGAACTGTCTAGACAATTTGAAAGACTTTGAACTACCATTGGTCCATGGCAATTATGGCATGAACACAAACACATGGAGAGCTGTTTTACAACAAAAACTGAAATTGTAATTCTAATTGAAAACAACAGACTTTTTATGTTTAATACTGCAAAGCTGATTGCTTTAAACCAAGCCATCACGTAAAGTGCTACATAAATAGAAATTATGAGTTGAATGAAGCCTGTGCAAAGTTCAGATACTCTCTTAACTGCTGCTTTCTCAACATAGCCATTTCATTCACCGCTTTCTACAGCATGGGCGGCACTGGGATATTCAGGATGTATATATATATTTTTTTTTCTTCAGTTTTGCAGAAGAAAGTAAGATTTCGAGCAACATGAGGGTGAGTAAATGATGACAGAATTTTCATTTCTGGATGAACTAAAGCTCTTTATGCACATTATGCACATGTTTTGGGTGTGCTGGCATAAAGTGCAAAGAGCAGATGCCGACTCTACAGTTAGCTGGTACTAACCTCACTATCTGCCTCATTATAGAGAATAAATGACTTCTTCTCCATAGGAAGAGCATGCAGGAGAAACTTCATTGAACCATATGGCATAAGTCTTTCTCTCAGCTAGTCCCCAATACAGCTATCTGAAAGTGTAGGGGAGCGGGTGGGGCGTTTAAAAGGAAGCCAATCTGAATTCTTACACATGAGGGCCTCATTAACCACAGAAAGGAGCCTATCTGCTCTCTCAATACGCTAATAAACACCAGCACACACATACCGTATGTAAGCCATTGTCATCTACTCAATACAATCTTGCCTGTGATTTATGTTCCTGCTTGCTCTTATATTAAATACATTATAGGCTGTGTGTTTTCGCTCCATAGGGAGCTCACAGCCGAGAGGATGGATGGTGGAGTGTCCTTTTACAGGTTTAAGGGGCATTTAGCTCTAATGAGGTTCAATTTCAGCACACCAACCAGCGAACAGTAACATTTCTGGAGCAAGAAAAGAGAACAAAAAGCTGTGGTTTGCAAAAAAGATTTTAATATCCTCCGTACAAGACTGCAGACAGTAGTTAAAAGTGATTTACTAGTCGTGGATTTGCTAGTGAGGCTATTAAAATTCAAGAAAAAAATGTTGACCTCTCACACTTCAGAACTTCTTTTGGTGATTCTTAGGTTTTGATCTTAAAGGGATAGTTCATCCAAAAGTGACAATCCAGTCATTTACCCACCTTTATGTTGCTCTGAACCTGTAGGTAAAAAACCCCCCAGATTTTTCAATGAATATTCAGCTGGGTGAAATCAATACAACATCATTACATTGTGACTCACTTTAGTGCTTAATGACCAAGGAACCAAGAGTAACTGCTAAAGGTGCATGTGGATTGTTGATCAAGCGCTCTAATGAATGTTGGGTAAAAAAATTGTGGTGGCTGTCATTATTATCCTGTGTACAGTCCAGCACTTTACACTCCAGTCTAATAGAAAAAAATCAAAAAAAAAAATTGAATATCGCAAAAAAGCATGTAAACAATATGTTTTGATCTTTATTTTAAGAGCTTACTTTGTCGAATTAACCATTTTGCTCAGAAGGCGGGGCTTTGTTTTCGATTGAGCGGCCATACTGAGCATTGAATTTGACCCCATTGTAAAATAATTGAGTGACACATCTTGGATATTGTAGTCTTTTTTGATAAATACCACATTTGACTGCTCCAGACAAGACGATGAGTCTGCCATCTTGGAACAGTCTATTTGTCATCAATCACAATAAAAATCAATGATTTTTCCAAGATGTCACAACATTGAGAAGTTTGCAGTTTTTTAGGGCCCGAGCACCAATGGTGTGAATACCCTCTTTAAATTGTGCTTTAAATCTTCTTCTTAATATTTTTAAACCATATATATAATTTCCTTGCACATTATAAAGGTCTTTGCTGTCAGTTTTTATCGGTGTAATGTGCCTTTGCTAAATAAAGTATTAATTTAAATTGCTGACCTTAAGCTTTGAATGACAGTGTATTTGTATAGTGGATTCATTTTTATGTGACATATGTGAAAAAGGTCATAGTACAAACCGAAACTGATCCTATGGTGAAAACTACTTCAGTAACGGTTGCTATGGTAACCTTTCCAGGTGAACATGACTATATCCCTGAACACCTGAGGAGGTAACCATGTAACCCATTTACCACCAAGTTAAAATATATAAACATATGAAATGTTTGAAAACACACACACAAAAAATATTTATAGTTGTAGCAGTAAGAATATAATGTGCTTGTAGGTACAGTGTACAAAACACTTTTACTGCTACTGAGGTGGACAGGAATGTTTTCTTTTTAATATAATATTTATAAGTATTTATAAATACAGTTTAATGCAAAACATGTATGTATACAGTAAGTGCAGTGTATGAAATGGTTCATTTCAATGTAATGACATAATAGTTAAGTTAGTTTAAATAGTTAAATTTAATTATTTAATCTGACTTTGAAACAAGAAATAGTTTGACCCAGCTAAGTTCTAACTTCCTAAAGGCTTAAAAATTACGAGCAGAGCTTAGCAAGAGAAGTATAATGGAACTTTCCCTCTGACTCATCAATGAAATATTCATCTTTATGGCAATATCCGGCCTTTTCTGGAGTCAGTAACGTTCCTCCTCCAGGGAGTCCACCTTGCTGATGCCTGAATATTTCTCCCTATTTCTGTTCAGTCTTCAGTTGGCTACTTAGAAACACAATTGATTCCCCCTGTTTCAAAGTGCTGATCTTTCTCACATTTACATCAATCCATCACTGGAGGATGCCTGCTGTTTTTTTGTTTTTTTTCAGTGAGATATTAAAGGAGGGCTCTCTCTGCCATTTTGCAACAATTACTTGAAATGCAGACGTCACACGGGACCACTATTTCTCGGTCGGCCAAGAATAAATGAACCTAATGTATATTGCTGAGCTTTATGAGCGATAAAATGTGGCATTAGAGAGTTATGAATATGACCGTAGTCTGGAGTTCCGCCTCCCGTGCTTTAAACGACAGCGTCTGTGGCTCTTTGTGAGCGTGTATATCCATCTCCATCAGGCCGGCGACGGCTGCCAGTTCTCACCTCACGCGTCATGCATCTCGCTTACAGTAAACAGGCAGGCGCCATTAAGTTGACAAGATGAGGGGAAGATTACGCCATTAAAATGCTTTGGGAATCAGCCATTTATAAAGGCGGGCAGGGACAGCATTGTCATCGCAGCTTTGGATTAAACTCCTGGTGTGTTGATGTATTTTGCTCCAGGGACGAGGTCTGGCCTCCTAGTGACTTTGGCTCCTTCCCCCTGACGGTACACTGTCAAGGTATTTGCACAGAGACAGAGCTCATGTGAATACATAATGATTTCGACTTCGCTCTCACAACAGCCTGTCCCGGCTTTTCAATCATCAGAAGGCGATATCCAGAGAATATGAGGCATAAAAATAATGAGAGAATTGTATTTTTGCTCTTTATGGCATCTAACGACAACATTAATATTATCTTTGTGAGCGCATATTATCCATTTTCCGTGAACAGACGCCTCTCTTGATTGGATCCAGCGCTTTGGAATTAGCAAGAGGCTGTAAATAGCTTGTAGCCATGTCATTGAAAGTGGCATTGATGTAATGTTGTCAGCTTCATTATGAATACAAGTCATTCTTCACTGCTCAAACGTTCGGAGATGATTTGATAAAGTGTCTCATTCATCACAATATTTTGGGATTGTAACATAACCCCAATCAGGAAATATATCAAGACAAAGCTTAATCAGACGTAAACAACCTCATTTGGAATTTCATAAAATAATTATGAATTATTTTTCTATTAATTCATTTTGTAATTACTGCATCACAATAAAGAGCTAGTACAGTGAGTATTGCATTCAGATTATCCTTAAAAATGACTTTATTGCAATAACCCAGGGGTGGTTTGGCTGGTTAGTTTGGGTAGTTAGCCCCTGCTGGTAGATTCTGCAAGTGCACCATTTTTTCTTATAGACACTCATTCTTAAGTGTCATTGTATCCTGACAAAATACATTATTCAGCAAGCAACATATAAATCACACATTGTGATGTTTCACCAGTGATGTTCCCTTAATCCCTAGAATGCAAGGCCCTTTTGACAACTAATGAGTTTAAATTAAATTTACATCAAATAAGACCAGAATAAGACCAGTATCAATCAAATGTTTGGATACACTTCCCACTCATTTCCTAATGGATTATGGCAAACATTCATTCAATAAAAGAATAGAGTTGTAGTGTCCGTTAAGTCTGGTCATAATTGATTTTTGCTTCTTTTTTTTCAACAAAAAATATTGTACACTATTTATGCATGTAATGCAATTTATGTTTTTTTTATTATTAGTAATTACAGTTGATTTTGCTGGGATATAAAAAAAGAAATAAAGCTGGAAAAACTCCAATCAGCACCCTTGGCAAGCCAACATCATGGTGCAGCGGCTGGAATAGGGCATGAAGAAAAAAATATATAGAAGAGAGGTAGAAAATGAAGAAAATATTGCTTTGAAAGCAACAAGAGACAGAGAGATGACAACGGGGACATAGCAGAGGGGAGAGCAATGCAGCTCTGGATGTTAGTGGAAAAAAAAAAAAAAACGAGAAAGAGCAAAGTGTGGTGTGAGATTAGGCTGTGGGTATTGTTTCAGCCTGGGAGCTGCAGAGCTCCTATAAATCATTCACATCTCCTCCCACCGGCCACCATCCTGAAATATTGATGTCCCCATTCAGATCACAGTAGCACTGACCCTCACAGCGGCGCCCAGGAGGTCCTGATGTACATGCAACGTACATTCCCAAGCCACAAACATGGCCTTGCACATCCCCCCGAGCAAATATCTCCTCTCTTTTATCTCATGCCTCCCCTCCCCTCTCCCCCTCATCCCATTCCTGGCTTTTTTCCCCCTCTAAGAGGCACTGGAGAGACTGGCGTTCTTTAAGTGCTCCGTGATGGTTTGTGTGGTTTAGTCTGTCAGCCTTTTTTTTTTCATTTCATCCTCGCTTACTTCCTGTCTGCAGAGCTTTTGTGTCCTCCCTGCCCCTTTTCTTGGCTTTGTTTACTTACGCCGCACACTCAGAGATGCTGCCTCTTGTCTATAAATGGAGGAAGATTTGTTTGCTTTTGGAGCGGTGACAAGCCAGTAAACAGACTGCAGGAATTTTACCCACAATGCCCACAGTGATGGACAACACCAGGGAGCCTTACTAAACGCAGCTTTGTCTGCGTGTGAAGTGGTTTCACTTACTCGCTCACTGTCTTGTTATGTCTTTATCTGTTTTGTTAAATTCTCCACGGTTATGTTCAGAATGGAATTCTGCAGAGTATGCACTATTATATACTGCCTGCTATTTTTTAATAGCAAGTCAAACAGTAGTATCATATTTCATTCATTATTCTGTGAACTGCAGTGAAACAAACGTGTTTATCTTTAACTGATAATCTGAATTAAAAAAAAAAAAAAAAAACTTGTTTATGTCCGGTTGTGCCTACAAGACGTGTTTGATTCATTAGAGAATCAAATTCATAGTCAATTTTTAGATTACACTATATATATGCTGTTCATATTTTATATTGCTTTCTATACGTAGGAGACTGTACACTATACTATATATTCTAGAGAACACAGTGCCATACCGTTGGCTCTGTGAATAGCAGTTTGTATGTTCAAGATCCTGTTCAGCCGCTCTCAGAAGATGCTCCTTCCCTGCATTTCAAGTGTGTTCTATGGATCAATAATTCCCAATCAATATTTCATATCAGACAAGAAAGGGGCCTTTTCTGTCCACAGTTTGTGTGGTATCATTTCAAAGAGGTTCAACTTATCCGCACAAGTCATTCTTTAGACAGGGGATGAATAATTCACGGATGGGACAGTGATACACGCTTGCCCCTTGACTTCCATGTTCTCTCTCCTCAGAAGCAACGGGTACATTATCGTCAGCATCACCTCATGATGTCCATTAATAGTGCATACCTGTCAGGCCGACCAAACACAGATACTGTTTAGCAAGGCATTTTTTTAATACAAAATGCTTAGCTAAATGGCTTCTCTGGAATCCGTCAATGCATCCATCAGGATCGCATTATAGAGATGTAAAGAACAGAAGCATAAGCATAAAACCATGAACTATATCTTTCACAATATAAATTAGAAAGCAAACGCTTTCCGAGTTTTGTACCAAAACATTAATCAGGCATGTCTGGCTGTTTTCTTGTCATTTTGTTTCGGGTTTTCATTAGCGAGAGGGAAAACACTCTGATTCTAAGATCATAATTACAGTCTATTCAATAAAGTCCAGGGTCATTAAGGTAATTATAGAAACATCATCTCTCTTGCCTCATTCTCAGGAGATACAAGTCGAATATTGTGAAGTTAGTTACTTCGACCACATTCACTTTATAATTTGTCACACACACACACACACCCTTATAAGCTTGTTTCCTCAAAAATTTACTGGTATTTCTATCCTTGTGGGAACATTTGGTCCCCATAATGTGATAAACACCAGGTGCACACACACACATTGTTGTCTCATTATTTCTAAGTTTCTTCTTCTTCTTTTTTCCATTTCTGCTGAACAGAAAATTTTTCTACAGGGGAGAGCCTTTGGCCAGCTGAACAGGAACATCACAAATGACCCATGCAGCGTGCACAAAGAAATACTCTGAAAACAAAATCTCCAAAATACAAATACAAAATGGCTAACATATGCAGTTATATTATATATTATATTTTATACTGTTACAGCCTTTCATATATATGCTAATATACATATGAATGCAGCTAATACTTATATATTTCTTTTGCTGAACCCCCCATGGAACCATACCACCAAACCAATTACTGTGTGTAAACAAATCAATAAATGATGTTTTTATTAAGTTTGATTTATTTATTAATATGATTAAATATAACTATTAGTGATTATATATGCATAACACTACCTGAATTCCGTTCAACATAACAAGAACAATAATGCAGGGTCTCTGTGGGCTTTGTATGTTTGAAAACTGATTGTTTTTTCTATTCCATTTGGTGCTGCTTTAAATTTGTGAGAGTTTGAAGATGTGAGTCATATCGCATTAATTAATTACTTCTGTAATCTGCGCCGCGTGTTTTTGCACAATATTGCATGGAGGTTATCTTCCATACCGAAAATCGGTGAAAATGCGAATAGACTCCACCTGAAATGTTGTTTTTTCTTTTTCAAGGCATCTTTTTCCCCACGCATTTTTGAGTCTGTTTTCTTCACAGATATTTTTGCCTCGTGAGTGCCAAAAGTAATATTCTTGTGTAATGTAATATTAGTTTTGTTAGTATATAAATAATGTCTATTTCAACTTGAATACATTTCTTACATTGAAAGGTGCATTTTAAAATATATGAAAATAAATAAATGTATTTCTTTTCCTAATATCATATCCTAAAAAAATGATTACGTCTCTTTAGCCTGATGCCTGGCCGGGGTCCTCTTGTTGTCCCGTTATGCTAAAACAGCTGCAAAAAGCACCTTCATAACCACAGTTCACACTTAAAAAAAAATACCCTGCCATTATAAACAAGATTCTCTTTTTACACCTCTACTTGTCTAGAGTAAGATGACAGCACATAAATAAAACATGTGTTGAGCACAGATTACTTAAGCTTATCTGCTAATGTGCTTTGAGTTTGTTTGTCTCACAGGGCACAAGTTAGTAGCTGAGCAATTCCAAGAAAACGCTGTCTGAGAGGAAGGGCTTGTCTTTTTTCACCATTCTTTTCCCTCATTATGTTGGCTGCTGTTATTGTGTTTTTGTGCAAGTGCCGTTGGCCAAAAAGATACGGTTAGCTTTTAGCCTCTGCGTGAATGCTGTCTGCTGCTCATCTGTAACTGGAATAATAGGAGACATCTTGTGTGGGTGAGAGACAAGGGCAGAGGCTTTTCTTCTGCTCACTGACACCCTGTAATCACATTTAGGGGGAGAAATGAAATTTGCCTCTGCAGCGGGAGACACCATAACATCTCCTGTTCAATTACACACGGCAGCTTTTCACTCTCTTTTCTCCAACACATAAGTCATTGTTGTTGGTTTTTCCACATTAGTTGCTTGAAATATAAAGGTATGATTTGATTCAACACTTGTAAGTGCAAACTAGAAATGGGGCAGTCTGCACTGGAGTAAAGAGCTCAATTGATTAAAATGGAAGTGTTGTTTTACATCCCACCACATAAACACATCTTTTTCTCACAATACAGAATCAATTTAACTATAATATAATATAATATAATATAATATAATATAATATAATATAATATAATATAATATAATATAATATCAGCAAGTGATCACTTGCGACCTGTGCAGCAGTGCTGCTGTCTCATACAGTAGAATCATAAAATAGCTCATAGTGGCTTATTAAACCATTAGGATTGACCATGAATTGGTTCACAGAAATGAGTATGATTACGAAGGCCCCAAGTCTGCGATATTGTTCAGTAACTCATCTAAATTTCCCCTGGTGGGACATCGGCTCTACCCTCAACTACAATCAATGACATCACTCTCAGCGGATGAAAATGACAGTATACCAGAAGCAATTAAAGACAGTGGAGGCCAGCTCTCAGGGTTAAATGAGTTTATGAGAGTTGATTTGTGTAGCAGTCACATTAAAGTGCCCTTTGAGACAACCTTATCATCAGCACTTCACCGTTTGGATCCGGAGTTCCTCAAGTGAAAAATGTATTGTATGTATTTATTCCTCATTTGTAAAATACTTTGGATAAAAGCCACTGCTAAATGTCAACATGCAAATCACCTTGGCAAGCTAAGTTTTGATTTGCCTCTTTAGTTTGTCCCTTTGTTTGTTTTTTGTGCTTTATATTTAGTCTTTTGTTTTTGGTTCTCTATTTTAAAATTATTTCGCCCTGTTCATTGATAACGACATCCGCATATAAATGCTGCAAAGCTTTGAAAGAAAGAAAGCACGCAAAAGCCCTCTTTATTATAATTTAAATGCTATCATTTATTGCAGTTCATCGCAATCTCTGTTATAATCAATGAAGCTCTAAACTGCACAATGAGTCTCTTATTTATATCATGTTACACTTTATTTATTATAATGAGAGATTCCCAAGCATGCAGCCCTTGAATAAAACTGTGGGTGAAGTTGATTCTAACTTTAACGCTTGGCCACATACGTTCAAGAAATCAGCAGAAAATGTGGTTATTGATCAATGTTATGAAAAAACATTGAAGATCCCTTCGAAGCTCCCCAGAGTTCAAACAAAAAATCTACACACTAGAGCATTTGGAAAATATGTTTTGCCAGTAGGCCTATTCTGTTTCTACAGCTTGAACTGAAATTTTCTTGCTTTCATTAATACCTCTAGCACTCTCGTATAATTGACCCTGGACACAGTTAATTGCAAAAAATATGTAATGAATATTTTATGCATGCTTTTAGGCATGGAAAATGATCCGGATCTTAAAAATATCGAGCCAAAGGTTTTCATAAAGCATAGATTCCCAGTTGCTGTTGGTAGTTTGAGATGGTGCTTATAACATCTAAAAAAAAGTTACATTTAGCAATTATACACATTAAAAAACAACATTTATATAATTTTTCTGATTTATAATCAGAAATTTTTTTGAGAAATTTAAAAAATGTTATTTATCTGTCTGCTTATTCTATTTATCAGTGTCCATATTTCATTTCTTGGTTGAAAATGAGTAAGCAAACTAAAATGTTAACAAAAGCGTATATTTTGCTGTTTCTTGTCTGTATAAACAGTTACTTATTTATATTATATTATAGTTTTGCACAAACAGAAATTCCACACACGCTTTCTTCCGTGTGTGTTTTCTTTCAGTAGTATTTGTTCAATGTTGTGGACTTTGTTGCCGAAGGGTCAAAAGTCTGGCTATGTGCAAAACTAATATGCTGCTTTTTCGGTTTTCATATGGTCAGTCTTATTGCGCTTTTTATAGTACAAATCACCTTGCCCTGACTTTTCAAAGCTTTTCATTTTCAAAGCTCCTTTTTGTTATGAAATGTGCCCCAGAATGAAGTGAACACTACAGAAGAGTAAAAAACTTTTCAAAAAGGGCTTTGTTAGAGACTTTGTGTGTCTCCTTGCTGTGCGCTTTAGAGGAGTATCAGGGTTCAAGGAAGGCTTGGATAGGCAGTGGCATCGCGCTCCCTGCTTTCATTTAGCAGGCAATTTGCCAGTGAGGCAGCAAGAAAATTCAACTCTAGCTGTCTTTTCATCACCAGTTGAAAAGGCACTCGGTTTCCTCCACGTGTAGATGGTGCTAATTAGCTCACCCTGGAGATTACCCAGAAGGCCACTAAACCCCTGGTCCTCCATCCTTCCACCCCCAACTGCTGGCCAAAGCTAAAAATAAAGGGGCTCGTTCTCCTTGATGAAAGTTAGAGAGGACTGCAATTACAGAAAGGGTGAAGAATCAAGCCTCCCCACTGTGCCTTCCTCTCTCTGGAGATGACGCTTCCATACACTTCATATTCAGAAACTCGGCAATAACATTCAGATTACTGTGTTTATGAGACGTGTAATAATGGCCAAATGATTAAACTCAACCTTTCTGTGCCAGCACCGCTATTAGGAATTTTGAGAATCTTATAAATACAATAATAATATAGAGGTATAAATGGTAACTAGCTTTCCAAACTACCCCCAAACCCCCCCCCTAAAAATGACATTTTTAGAAGAATATATTCTGTATCTGCCCGCATCGATGTTTGATTTGACATGGGAAATTACACTTGTGCTGTTCAGTAGATTGTATTTTGTGACTTTTGACTGAAAAGATTTGACAGGAAAGCAGAGGTAAGTTAATGCAAACCAGGCTCATTGGAAAAACGTGCCTGTGGTGGCATTTCTGCAAATGACATTACATTGCTTCTTGCATGTTTCATTTCATGTTCAGAGGGAAACGTCCAGTGACTGACACGTTATTCGAAAACCATTAATGTGAATACGTTAGCGTTTTATCACATCGGTTATTGTACATATGATGGCAGCTCAAAAATGAAATGTCACTGGAAGGTTAACATGTGAAATGTTGTTTTAAATACTGCTGTCAAGTGATTAATCGCGAGAAATCATTTGACAGCGCTAATTTCAAAGTAAAAAACTTACACAAATTAGTATAATGGCATTATGACAAAAATACTAAACAGAAATCACAAAAAGTGGCTTTAGAATGAAACATATAGGTTGTTTTATTTCCATCTCCTTGAGCAAAAGCCTGCCATTGGCCTACAGCCCGCTGCAATCCAATTAGCAACTGCGTTAGTGAAGTATAGGCTGTTTACACAGGAAAAGTTTTAATATTCCATCTGAAATATTTGTTAATTGTTAGTCTACGCAAACAGACATCTTTGTCCGCTGTGTCACTGTCTTGTATTTTATAAGCGAGATTAATTTCTATTGTATTATTGCTTGTAAATAATTAATCATGCTAAATTGACTTGGCTTGTACCCTGTTTCATATTAGGAAATGTCGGTGCTGAGAATGACTGAGTAATCTGATAGCTTGTATCCTCGGTTCAGTCCTATTCCACATCTGAAGACACCTCAAAAAAAAAAAAGTGTAAAATCTGAGCCAGCACACACATGCCCTGAATAATAAAAAACTTGTCCGCACGAAGCACCTCAAAATCCAGCGCCGTCTCGTTTAAGCGTTCCAGCACCTCAACCTCGGCCCTCCTCTCGGATCTCGTCTTCATTCTGCTGAAGGGGTGTTGTCAGCCTTGATTGCCCACATCTCTTCACCTATTGAATCCCTAAACTCCTCTTCCCTCATTAGTTTCCAGCGCTTCCTCTGCCTTCCAAAAGAGAAGCCCATATTAATTCCCTGTGAACTGCCAAAACCAATCACAGTCAGCGGAGCGGGTGAGATAATACTTTCACTATCATTTTATCTCAGAGGGTGAGGGGAGATTTGGGTGAGCGTAGCACAGGAGAGGGGGGACGTGCAGACGGAGACGTGGGCTCTTCTTTGGGTTGTCATTAAGAACATCTTCTGAAAGAATAATTGGGATTTGGGCTCCATAACAAAAGACAGAACTGGAGAGTTTCACGGAAGCTACTAGAGTGCAAATGGTAAAAGTTGTTTGGGAAAACGTAGCCCAATTATAACGGAAAAGTTCCTTTGTGGATGACATCACGGGCTGTAGTGCAAGGACGAGCTGTGTGCTGAGATCAACAACGGCAACTTTTGAAGGAATGACGGGGCTTTTGGTTCCAGCCCTATATGATCCGCTCTTCAATAATCACTGGCTCTATCTCCGTCTCCGCAGAGGCCTCGGGGTGATTGTGAGATGTGCGTGCTTTAAATAGCCTCTCCTCTTTCATTATTCATCAAAATTATTGCCTGATTTGGGAAATGGATCGTTTATGCCCTGCCTGATCGGGCGGGAGACAAGTGTCGCTGTCTGCTAAACGGCTTCACTCTGCATTAAATTTTAAATCTCGCCACATACGATTGCTCTTTTCCCCGTCGCTGTAATTAGGATTATGGTAATGAACATTGTTTTAAAGTTGGCTTCCAGCTGATGCCTTTCTCCCCATAAAAAAAAAAACTGGTGTGATTGCAAATAGATTGGCTGTGTCAGACAGGATTACGGAAGAGTTTTTTGATGCAACGTTTGAGATTGTTTAAAGTGTTCATTTACTTCATTTACTAATGAAATATCAAGCCAGTACTTAGATTGAGAACCAAAAACTTGTTCTTTAGGAAATACTGAATATGGATCATTTTTGTGACGTTTCATTGGGGTTCTTGAACATTATGAGCAAAAATAGACCAGCACAGATCAATTTTATAACTTTTAGGATGTCACGTCTGTGCTAGATTTGGTTTATGTTCATATATTAGTATTTTATTCTGTAATTGGCATAATTATGGTTCCTGTCTTGTGTCATGTGACTCTCTTTGCACTTCATGAGATGAGTTACCATCTTTATAATTTTTGTCTTTGTTTTGCCCGTTAGCTGGTCATGATATATAGCTGCCACCTACAGGTCACTTTAAATATTACAGTTTTATTACTCTTCTGTATATACCCAATGGTCATTTAGTTCGGCGGGAGACAATTATTTGCACACTGTACATTTTTTTGGCTACCTCAGATGAAAGATTGGCGTCATGAAAATGTCGCTGTGATTTGTGTGATCGTGGCTCCTGATCGGTGGTCCTATGTCGTACACTGACAGATGTTCAAAGATGGCCCTGACAGAGATAGTCTACAAACATTTTCATTACACAGTGTGTTTGCTGGTATAATCCACATAAACTGACATGTCAATAAAAATGCAACACAAAATCAACACAGTTTATTAGAGTCACATCACACAGTGTGATTTGTAAGGATCTTATAGGATTGCTAAAATTGTGCTTTGGAGAAAGGGCATTGTTTTACAAATGTGCAATCATAGAAGAAAACATTTTGGAACAAATTAATGGATCTGTGTGCTTTCGTTATTTAACGGTCCAGCTTCTTCAGAGCGACATATTTGTGAGGACAGCGTTAGACTTCAGAGCTCTAGCATCACTGTTGATTGATTAGCTTGTGGATTTACCTATTGTAGAGTAAATTAAAGTTATCCTGTGTGTTTTAATGTTTGAATTAAGCAAATGTCATAACAAATGACAAAAGACTAGGAGGATTGTAAAACAAGAGGTTCATTCATAAATTCGTTAGATCTTACATTCATGCTGTGGAAATACAAACTGTAAGATGTGCTCTTTGTCCATGTCCTTGAGAATCACTTTGAACATATAAACAGAATAATTCAAGTTGTTTTGCTTTGTTGTGATATATTACACATATTTTCATCATCTCATGAATTTTAAATAAGTGTCATAAGAAATATGTTTATTAGTAAATGTGACTATACCTGCAGTGTTCAAAGAAGCTGGCACATTTTATGAAGTTAAGAGCAGATACACTTATCAAACATATTTTAAAAACATCATAATGACATTTATTGTAACATAATAAGATATTATTGTTAACACTACATGGCATTGGAAATAATGAGGAAACTTGTTCCCAATGATGAGTTAGTCAAGTCTGTTAAAGTCAAGCTCTCGTGTCTCAAACAAAATATTCATGTTTATGTCATGTTTTTGTTTCGGTTTACGATTTAATGACACTGTACATCGATTAAACCACACAAAAAGTACTCACTGAATCGCTTTGTGTATTATTTGCCGTTTTACTAAAAAACAAGCTCACACTACAGGATTTTTCAAATCCTAAGCTATTATTAAATCTGGTTGCAGCACACACATAATGAGAGATTTTTATAAAAATCCTGTAGTGTGACTTTTATTAAAGGGTGCATAACACACACAGTTTCACTCAATCCCATGTTAAGTACCTTGAGTACCTACATGTGTTGGTCATATAATTAGAATAAATAGTTTATTTATTTCAATAATTCCATTTAAAAAAATTAAACTTGTATTCATTCATTATATTCATGTATTACACACAGACTGATATATTTCAAATCTTTATTTTTTTTCATTTTGATGATTCTAACTGACAACTAATGAAAACCCCAAATTCAGAACATTGAGAAAAGGTTAAATATTGAAGACACCTGATGCCACACTCTAATCAGCTATTTAACTCAAAACACCTGCAAAGGCCTATAAATGGTCTCTCAGTCTAGTTCTGTAGGCTACACAGTCATGGGGAAGACCAAAAGACGTCCAAAAGACGACCACTGACACCTTGCACAAAGAGGGCAAGACACAAAAGGTCATTGTAAAAGAGGCTAGCTGTTCGCAGAAGTCTGTGTCCAAGCACATTAATAGAGAGGTGAAGGGAAGGAAAAGATGTGGTAGAAAAAAGTGTACAGGCAATATGAATAACCTGGAGAGGATTGTGAAACAAAAATGTGGGGGAGATTCACAAAGAGTGGACTGCAGCTGGAGTCAGTGCTTCAAGAAACACTACACACAGACATATGCAAGACATGGGATTAAGATTTTTTCAGCTGATGCTTGGGATGATGCTTGTGGATGGCTAAAACTTCTTTGCTCTTCCCACTTTAGCCCTGATGTCTTTGACTCTTTTGGTAGACCACAGCTCCCAAAAGAGCTTACAAACAGCAGAGACATGAAAATGGTATGCCATCCTGTAAGGATATAAATGTAACCATGGGCTAAAGAATATTAAAGAAATCTGACTATGCCACCTAGGTTATCACTCAGGGAAAAAAAAAAGAAAATTACCCCAAAGGTTTAAGCTTAACAAATGTTACAACAATATGAAGACCCTGCTGGTTTGGTTTGGTTTTAATTTGTAAGAATCAAACAGTTTAAATGGAACACAATATGAGCAGGTAAATTAAGCTTTCACATGAGATAAGAATGTCCAGGATTTCTTAATAAGTGCACCTTACAGATCGAATAGACTAAACATTTATAGACACTTAATGATTCGACACTGTGTCAACCACACTATCAGCTGTAAGCAAGAAGGTGAAACAGTAGAATCTGACAATATACAACACAGTGAGTAAAGTAGCAGCTAAAAACAGCAGTAGATGAAATAGGTTTAAGTAGCTGTAAATACAGGGATATGAAACAACAGCTAGCACTCAACAATCTTGAATCTTTGCCCATCCTCAGACACAAAGGTCTTGCAAATACACCAGCTGATCTGGTTTCAAAGGGTCATATCGTACCCTCTGATCATGTTGCTCTTTCCCTCTGACTGCTGCAGACTGCATTCGACTCTTGGCTCCCTCAAAGGCCACTCGAAGCCTCTCTTGGTGGTCACAATTCCAATCATGAACACTACCCTGAATGGGAGCCTCAATTCTTCACAAGAGAAAATCAACAGGCAATTGTGGCTCTTGTCCGAACATTAAAAAGTGTGGAGATTTACCTGTAGACTGGTGAGGAGTGGTACTATAAGAGAAAACCACTTGTGTAAGGTATATAGCCTGGTTTTTCTTCTTGAAGGAGGGTAGCGTGTGCAGCAGATTATGTAGGGTGCGATTAAATCACTTACATTGAATATTGCCCATAGGATGGGTGGCAGTGGTCTGACTTTGTTCAATGCCATGTAGCTCACACTACTGTTGAATGAGTACACCTTTGCCCCTGTAGACGCCCTCTGGTCCTGGGTAGGCACTGCCTGGCTGTACATAGAAAACACATCTGTCAGGACAAGAACATTCTCCATTCCATTCTGTGATGGTTCAATCAATGTTAAATCAATGGCCAGAATTTGGTTGTGCCTAACAAATGGCCCATATATGTCTGAACTCAAGGGAAGACATCTTTAACAACCGTGCAGTGTCTACATTGTTGGCACCATCGCTTCACATCCTGGCCAGAAACACCTTTCTCTCACCAACTCTACTGTAAGTTCCACTCCCTGATGAGCATGGTCATCATTGCAGTAATTAAGGATGCTAGGAGCACTAGTTGAAGAAAGGCCTCATCACCCTGGGAATGTTGCCATGGACGATACAATACACGATCTTTCATCTTTAGGCGTTTCTACTATTTCAGGAATTTACATATATAAGTGCTCAGCCCCTGGTGCTCTTCACTTGATGGGTTCTTCCCTCTTTTCCAAAACTTTAGAAACACTCCCAGAACTGCATCTGCTCCCTTGAGACTACACAAATCTGCAGACGTATGACTAGGAAAGGCAGTAACAGATGCTTGTGTACCTTCACTCTGAGGTCTAATAGAAGCAATTTGCAGAAGGGGCTCTGGTAGAGAACTAATGGGAATAATTCCTTCCAGTACAGGCCAAGCAGGGTACTGCCATGATTGTTTGTCAGTATTTCTTATTCTAATTACTAGAACTGCTCCTAGGCCAATATGACTCATGTCCACTTCTAAAATTAATGGCAATGAGAAGTCTGCATAAGCCAACAGGGGGGCACTCACCAGCCACTGCTTCAAGGAATCAAACCTCTTCCAAAACTTTGTCCAAACCTCTTTGCAGGATCAAGCTTGACTCTTTCAGTCCAGCTGAGCTACCAAGTGATGAAGTGGGGCAGCTAACTTGGTAAAATTTTCTATAAACCGCAGATAATAACTTGTGAACCCCAGGAATGAATGGAGTTCTGAGACTTGGCATAGGAGGTAGCCAATTAGCAACTGCTTCTACCTTCTTAGGGTCAGTAGCTACACTTTTATCAGAAATCAAGTGCCCCATATAGCTCATCTCAGGCTGGATAGAGGAACACTAATTTAGCCTTTAAGCCTTCTTGATGCAACCATTTCATGACCACCTCCCATTGTTTCAAATGCTGGGTCACTGTAGAAGAGAAAAGTAAATCAACAATGACTAAAAATGTTGTGAGCCAAACATACATTCCATCAATTTTTAAAAAGGTACAATGTGCGTTGCATAGGCCTAAGCCATCCTGCTCCACTCATATAGCTCAAAAGGTGTACAGAAGGCAGTCTTAATTCTGTCTTTCTGGGCCACTGGGACCTGATTATAGCCACTTGCAATGTCTGTTGTAGTGAACCACCTGGCACCTGACAGAGCATCCAAGGACTCTTCAATTCTTGGCAATGGAAACAAATATTATTGGGTCTTACTATTGGGTTGCTATTGTCAATGCACATTCAAAGGCTACAATCCTTTTTCTTTACCAGGACAATGGACAAGAGCTGCTACTTTGTCTTATCATTTAGGCTTCTAGAAACTGATTAAAATGAGCCTTGACTGCCTCATATTCTGAGGGAGGAATGTGTCTATGATGCTGCTTAACAACAATCATATCAGTCAAAGGAATGTCATGTTCATGTTCAATTAAGATAGTACAGCCCAAATTGCCATCATGTGTTGAAAACACAGAAGAATACTTTGATATCAAGGCCCTCACCAGACACTCTTCTTCAGGGTTCAATGGGGACAGATCAAGTCTATTTTATCCTGCACAGATCCGGTAATTACCTGGGAAGAGACGGTGGCCTGCATTCTCAACAGGAAATACTAGACACCTGGTAGACTCACCACAGCTACTGGGAAAATGGTGCCAACAATTTGTGCATAAAGATTAGCATCAGCTAACCCTACATTAATAACTGGGACATGAATCTGCCCACAAGCTACCCTAACAATGGTGGGAAATGCCAAAAAGGCCAGCTGCCAATCCCCCACTAGAAGGCTCAAACACATTTGAACTGTCGTACTGCTGAGAACAAGTAGCAGGAATAAACTTCACTGTGCCATCAGGCATCTGAATATACCTATTGCCTCTAACCAGAACTCTAGATGTAACATCTAAAGGGGCATGAGCTTGAACTAGCTGACGTTTCTTCAGGGATTGTTGCCAAGAGTTAGAGGCATGCTACACTAAAGTGGTCTTAAAAAGGGCTAATCCATACTGTCCAAACAGTTTAATATAACATTCCCGAATAACGTTCATGCCAACCATTATATTATTCTCTACCACAGGAAAAGCAATATCTGAGCCAAACACATATTCTTCTGAACTGTGGCTTCTAGAACTAGTTTTCCTGAACCTTGATGCTACAGGCTGGGAAGGGCATAGAGGGGATGAATTTGCCCTAGATGTCAAATATTAAGAAATACATTCTCGAGCATAATGGTTGGTCTGTTGGCACTTCCTACAAATGACTGAACTCAGCACTGGTTGTAGACTAAAGCTTTCTAGGAGCATTCTGAAGTAAAGTCACATTACAGGTTAGTTGATCAAGCAGTGCTTGCTGCCTTTTAAGCATTTCCTTCAACTCAACTAAGTTAGAGCATGCAGAAGATGACATAGACCCATAAACCCCATACTGCAACCAAGAAGAAGAGGTAGAAAAACATTGGCCCTTAAGATTCCTTGTCATACCCTCCCATCTAATAGCTTCCACTCTAGCATTAAGTAATGTCACCCCCGGGTGTTGACTTACAAACTGTTTCAGTTCCCTAAGAAGGACAGAATCCAAAACATATTCAACAAATCACGTAAAAGAATCTCAGAATTGGGCATATCATTTGGGGCACTTTTAATTACTTTGGACATTTAACCAATGAGGTCATGTGAAAATTCTTGCAATGTCTCCCCTTCTTGTTGTTGTCTTGTTGTGAAAAAAAAATAATGCAAAACAATGTATTAATCTGGACAGCCAACTCAGTAAGACTTTGAATTACTTTTTTAGGATCTTTTCAATCTTCCATTTGGTCTATATTTATTTTCCTCCCTAGCCTCCTCTTTCAAGCGGTCATAAAGGAAGTGTGCTATACCAAAAATTGTAACCACTGGTTAAAGAATATTAAAAGAACCAGACTATGCCGCTTAGATTATCACTGTGTCAACAATGTTGACAACTGTACACAAAAAGGTGAAACAGTAGAATCTGACCATATACAACACTAGCAGCTAGAGACAGCAGTAGATGAAACGGGTATAAATAGTCTTAAATACAGGGATATGAAACAACAGCTACCACTTAAAAAAAGACCTTTTCTGATAAGAAGTGTACAAAATCAAGCATTTTTGACAATAGTTTATGTCCAGTGTTCTCGTTTTATAGTGTTTAACCACAGCTGTTGTAATTTTTTGTCAGGCAGTAACATTGAGTATGTAATCACATTTCTAATTTGTGGCTGTATGATGTCGATTTTGGCACCAGATGATATTTTAAGCAACTTGTAGCCAAATCTGCCTTCCCTTTTCTCTGAGTCTTCCCTTTGTTTTAAATCCAGCTAGTGCTGAAATATTGTGACATCATTACATTTGATTGGCCTAATTGTGCGTTACTCATAAAAAAATAGGTCAATCAGAAGAGAGGCTCATGAATAGTAATTAGACAGGCCAAAATTTACCTGTTTTTGACAGAGCTCCTGAGAAAGGAGCTGTAAAAACATATTGAGATGGTTTTAGTTACTTATAACACAAATATATATTCTTAAGGACTACAAAAAAAGAGTACACCATTAAATACCTAGGGATCCCTTTAAAGGGGCAGCCACGCTTACTTACCGTCTGCAGTTCTGAATCATAGCTGAGACCACTTCATCTTTCATTATAAAACAATGTGCAAATACAGCGTGAAACTTGGACTTCTTTATAAAACGTTTCACGAGTTCGCGCACTTACATATAATTAATCATAGTAAAAGTAAGCATGTTTGGCGTGCTGTCAGGGAGAGGGCTCAGAACTCGGCGGACTCTGCTATGAACGAGATATAGAGGTAAGAGGCTTGTGTGAATTCATAGGAGGCTTCTCCTGCTCTGGTTGGATAATGGTATGAATAGGAAACGAGAAGCCAGCCGGGTTAATTATCAGTGCGCGCTCCTCCCGAAATTTGTTTATAGCTAAACATAATTTGTTAATAAACACTCTTGTGAAACTCCGTCGCTGCCCCACTGGGGTTTTCACGACGATGAACAAAGTTATTTTTCACTTACAACCAAAAACACAAGTCTTCCTGGTCGATGCGTGCTCGGGAGGACACATGCTTCTTGGAGAAATGTCCATATAGTTCCATCCTCATTTACGTCATGAAGAACCACCATCTAAAAAAACCTCTCCATACCAACTCCCACAAAATATACTCAGTCATACGTTCAAATTGTTTTTTCTAAACATTGTCCATGCTTAGCATGAGAATCCAACTCTTTTACAGTGTAAAAAACGTGCATTGTACACCTTTTAATATTCTGAATTAGGTTTTATATATATTCAGATTTTAGTTAAACATTCAGTTTTTTTATGTAATATCTATTGTATTTAATATTGATACTTTATTTTTAACTCTGCTTGAAATTGACTGAGCACTGTAATTGTGTACTTGCATGCTGCGATTTAATCAGTGTAATTACTGACTGGTTGTTTATATGGAAACATGTAGGTAATGATTCATAACAGAGTTACGTTTTTAAACCTTATTTTGTGCTTTATTTAAAGTTGTTATTATATTTAAAAAATCATCAAAAGTAGTAACGGAAAAGAACCAGAATTGTTAAGTGTAACCTGAATAAAAAGCCTTGTTCTCATCTCTAGGTGGTGCAAAGTCTGTGTGTGTGGAATATTCAATGCGCACTACAAAAGAAATGAAAAAGAAACAAGAAAAGAAGCTTTTTTTTCTGTCTGCCAGGCATCTGTCCACTAAATCCAGCCTCACCAGATGGAAGGATGGCAATTGTACGAGCTTTCTTGATGAAGGAAAAATGCAGCAATATAATTCTCAACACCTTGGATTAGAAAGAAACATCCAGGTGGGAAAAAAATAATAATAATGTGCCAAAAACCAATTTAATGGATGGAGGTTATTACCAATAAAGCATTGTAACACTGTAGTGAGACTCAGGCAGAAATAATAAAAGGGCATGTTGATGGGGGGGAAAAAGTGGTGAACGAGCTACTGGAGTCATTTCTTTTCATCATGGAGGTATCTGCTGCAAAGAAAAGGTGGTAGATTTCATTTAGGTCTTTTGTTTTGTGCTTGTCATTGAACTCTGGGGGGAATTGCTGTGCACTCCAACTTTGATGCTCTCCGAGCAAAGAGAAATGAACTATCTGATTTATTACTTGTGAGGCATGGAGGAGGGGTGGAGAGCGGAGGAGGAGAGGCAAACATGATGAAATTTAATTAATGCTCTTATCACGTTTGTTTCACCTGCTGTGTTGGTGCTGGTGTGGCTATGAGATGTGAAATTACCTCCCATGAATCACAGGAACTGCTGAAAAAAAAAAGAACACTCTCAATTCAGACTGTCACCACAGCGAGCCGAGAAGTACCTCAATTACTGTCATTCAGCCTGTATAGCTGCATTCACCAAATCGTGGCCTTTGACTTTCAGCCTGCTTGATCAGGGCAAACGTTAACAAGTGGAGAAATAAACATTGTCAACAGCCAATACACTCCATGTCAGTACGTGTTTTTGTATAAAACATCTGCAGCAGGGGTTCGCTCTTCTGCTGTAGCTGGTGTCTGACGTTGAAATGACTATGACAACTCTGAATGAAATAAAACTCCTGCTCCACTCAATGTCATACTGTGTGTTTGACAGGAGAAAAACATGATTTCAGCTTGTGGCACAAAAGTTTCTGCAATGTTTTGCTGCAATCAGATATATTTTCATAAATTACTAATGTGGCAGTTCTTGCAGCATAGTTTATTTTAAATGTGATGTGTGTCATTTTTATATATATATATATATATTTGTAAATATTTATACATATATTCTTTATTTTATGATATATATATATATATATATATATATATATATATATATATATATATATATATATATATATATATATATATATATATATATATATAATAGCATAAAAACATACATAGAATACAAAGTTCTGTCATGAAACGGATATAATTATTCACATTATTATTCACAGATGATTGTTTTCAGTACCAAGTCTGTTCTTGCTTATGTATGTATCTATCCTAATGTTTTTTACTTATGTATTCATTATTATATTATTCAACTTTAGGAACTATTACAAACTTAACTGAATGAATGATTCAATCAGTGAATGACTAAGTGAATAATTTCAGCCCAATTTCACTGCAATTCATGCAAATTTTGCGAGGCAGCTAATTCGTATGAATTAGTACGAATGACCAACACTTAACCCTGAGTCAAAACCTACCCACCACTGGGGTTTTAGACAAATTGTACAAAATTATACGAGTGAGGTCGTAGGAATTAGCCATCTCGTAAAATATGTACAAATTGGTCGTGAGACTGTGTTGATAGTTTTCATTTGCTTTCTATATTCTTCACTGTCAGGCAGAAACATGAAATCTACTGTTGCTGGTACAAAAAAATTGTCACTGTATGAGAAAGTACCCATAAAAGGATCGCTTTGTACCTTGCCTACCACTACAAGGTGCATATTATTACCTTAGAGTAGTTATATGTGCTTTTAAGGTACTACTATGAACCTTTTAGGGGTAAATAAGGAACAAAAATGTCCTTTTGAGGGTACTGTACTAGTAAAAAGCTGGGGAGGGGTTTTGGAAAAAATAAATGTAATGATATAACTGATGCCACTATCTATAAAAATTTCCAATGAGGAAATGCATTAGTGTAATTGCATTGTAGTACAGAATGATTACTTGGCGATGCAGCGATATTTCCATTGTACAAAATGGCATATGACGGTGTTTTCAATTTTCTCTGAAATTATATTAGATGAAGTGGATTACAACAACGTTTAATTACCTTTTCAAAGATTCAATATTGTGCCTTTTTTTAAAGCCTGTTTCAGTTCAGTCCCCACTTGTTGCAGCCTAGCAGAAAAACAGCGACCGGAGCATGTCTCCTCATGTGTCCGAGTTCAAAATGACATGAGGGTGAGCAAATGATGACAGATTTTTTTTCATCTTCAATCTCTCTTTCTTTGTGCCGAGAACTGCAAATATGTGCTCCAAACAACACACGGCTCAGAATTTCAAGCTCCTAACTTTCTAGGAGGCATATCTGCAGCTGCAAGCCGCTGACAAACTCCATCTTGTACATCTGAGCCTGCAGAGAAGGGTGAGAGCGGTGATAGAATATTGATGCTCCTCTGGCATGGGCCGCATACAAACCAAATAGCTTTATGTAATTGTGACCGATACCATTTCACCGCATGTATCTGCATTAAATTGATATTCCCAACTTTCCCCGGCACTCTGTGCATTTTTAATGCTCAAAATATGACAGCCTAAAAGCGAATGCTGGTCTAAACCTCCAAGTGGAAGGTTGTGTGTTGCCTTATCTGTCCTCAGGTGCCTCTAAGTCATTAGTCCAAGGTTCGACCGCAACAGGTCAGGCAGTTTGTCGCAGTTAATGATGCTCTTATGACCACTTGGCATATAGACTCTGTTAACCTTTTATGTTTTCTCTCAGTCTTTTAATTGTCATTTTTTCCCCCTCCGGTTACCATGGTGACCTTGGCAGGGGAAATCTGAACTCTGGCAAGTGCGCTGTGTGTTGCCTGTTCCAAGACGGGTCTACAAAAATCAGCTCACCCAGAGGGGAGCGCGCTGACCTTTGGAAAGGGAGGGTTTAAACAGGGAAGCATTTACATAACTCTCACACCAAGACTCATGGCCAGGCTCTCGGAAAAAGTGTAGCCCAGTTTGCACGCTTTATCTGACCTTGAGACTACTCCTCATTATTTCCCGTGGCTGTAATTCAAGCCATTTATAGCGTTTAGCACTCATTTAAATATCTTCGGTGGTTTATGAACTCTTTAGACTCGTGTGCCCTCCTCTCACTTGATCCCACTTAGACTTGGGTTTTACTCACCATAACTTCCTGGAATTCTGTGGAGAGTCGCTGCAAGCAGATGCTTATGGGTGCTCTTGGGTATTTATTGACTTTGTTTGAGATCATTTAAGCGTCAAGGTTAAACTGCACCGCATGTTTTTGTATTTCCATCATCTGCCATTCTGTCTATGATTAACCACAGCATGATGGGATCACAAGAACAATATGTCCTTTATATCTAATCTGACTAGATGTTTACACAAGGTGTGGTTCTGTGGCGTGTAATGCGGTTTGCTTTTGTCTGAGTTCCGGCTGTGCAAGCATCTTGTCAGGTTAGCTAGCTAACAAAAATGTCATTTCAGCCTCTAGCTGTAAAAGATGATTCCTTTTTTTTTTTTTTTGGCACAACATGTGAAAATGGAAGTGAGGTGTTTTGCTGTCACTGTAAATGTATTTTCCATAAAGCTACAGAACTAAAACGGACATTGCATATCGCATTTAGCAAACTCAGCTGATAGCTACATACTGATAGAGTGATATAAAGTGAAGTCAGAGATGTAATGCTGCTTCAATGGTTTTCAGGGAGGTTTACTGAAGCATGCTTTGTAGGGCACAGTTTTTACTTTTTCCATTTTTAAATAAGCTGAAAAGCCAAAGCGCGCCTTCAAATGTGTCTCAAATTTTACTACAACGAAAAAAAGGATGAACATGGTTTATATATGTTATATTAAAAATGCTTGTATATATATAATTAAAAATTTCACGGATTTGCACTTTTTTATGGCTCAAATTAATTATAATTATTAATTACCTAGTAAGTACTTAGTAGTAGTCATTGTGCTTACATAAAACGAAATGTACTTACCATATAAGTTATGGAACAGTTTGTACTTATAGTTTGTAATGATGTAGATGTAATATTTTTCTACTGATACACATATGTAACAGAACGAGTCTCTTACCCAGCTACTAATGTTACCAATAATTGTCATATATGTTTTGCAGACTTTATACAATGTAGTTCTAAATTCAAGTAGACAGACATAAGCTCCTTAAAATAAAGTGCATGAAGACTGTACTTAAGTGTACTTCATGTGTATCTATACTGTACACCTTATCTAGCTGCATTTGGAGTTATGTTTATAGAAACTACTGTTCAAAAGTCACACAGTTTTTGTTATTGAAAGAGTCTATTATGTGCTTATCTGGTTTTTAATTGTATTTATTATCTATCTATCTATCTATCTATCTATCTATCTATCTATCTATCTATCTATCTATCTATCTATCTATCTAACTTTTCACTGTCACCAAACTTTTAACTAGCAGTGTTTAAATGTTGGATTTTTATTTATATATTTGTCTGAAATTTCTATTACCAAAAAAAGAAGAGTGCAGATTATATAGTTACAGAGATACAATGCAGATTATTGCAATGTATTTTGACATTCTTTATCAGAGATGACCTGAAGACAGTAAAGGGTTAAGCCAAAAATATCATACAAATATGATATGCACCAACTACTCTGTAAGACATATGAACTCATTTTGACAGAAAACAACATCTTGGCATTATTTATACAATTAGCCTATTTAGTCAAGCGTGGATGGCACTTCTGATGAAACTGAATGGGATACACTTCACCGCTTCATGGCCTGGTTTGAAACTTTAAAAAGTCCCCCTACTTATAGGTGAGTTTCTTGTCACTCCTTCATAAAGTGTAACTACACCTGGTGTGCTCAACAGCCATCTATTCTCATTACAGGAGTCTAATTCAGACAACAATAACGGTGGGGTAACAACCACCATTACTAGACGAGCACAACCATCTTTCTTCATTAGCCATGGCTAACAAGAGAGAGCAAACAATAATGGTGAACCACATGCCCCCTCAGGTATATTTGAGGCCTCAAACATAATAAGATGAACCAGAGTCAAGTGCTGTTGAAGTCTGTCTTTATCAGTGGTGTTAGGAATGATGGCTGTCATTCAGTATTGCTTTGGAAAAGTAGAGTTTCTCAATAAAGCAGTAATAAACCAATACTATAAACAAAATTTAGGATAAAAATATTTTGAGGTGGTTTGCACAGCACTCACTACTTCAGGTTAAATGTGGAAAGATCGGTTACAGGAAAAATCGTTAACACTTTATTTGCAGTTTCTCTTAACTAGTTGCTTATTGGCTTGCTAGTATTGTAATATAAGCCATTTATTAGTAGTAATCAAGCACATGTTAATACATATGTAGCTGACCATTAGCATTTTTTAAACATCTTTGACCAGACACATTTTGTCAATCAAATGCAGTTATTTTGATGGAATACTTTCTATATCGCAAATACTCATTACCCCAAGAGTTTTTTAACTTTACAATAGTTAACACGAGTAAGTAGCTCTGGCTAATAAAGATACATGGTACAATCCCCATGCTTTTTCCTCTCTACATTTCCCCCTTCGGGTAAGAACCTCTTGGCAATGAGTGAGCTGTCACACTGTATATGGTAGTATTAATTTAATTAGATCCACCAGTGGGCACAATTAAATCTTTCTCTGAGCACACATGGGAGAAGAATCTTTTTCTTCGATGCTACAGGCACAATATGCAGATTTTACCACTTATTTGATTTAATATCGCAAAAATTCGCCATTGCTAGACAGCTTGTTGAAGCTTGTTTATGATTCTGGTTAGGGAATTGTGGTGGATGTACAGTGGGTTCCAAAAGTCTGTATTTAGCATTTTCTAATTAATCTAATTAGAAACATCTTCATTACAAAATATAGTGTGCAGGGAATAATGACCAGCCCGCTGTATCGCTTATTACAAGGCTAATCACCAACTAAAAATATGTGGACATGAAATATTAATTTCAGTTAATTTTGCAATCTTGCCAGGTCCTTACATAGTGTTCACTGCTTCCTTTTCACTGAATATAAATTAGTTGAACTCAGTTCACTTCACTTCATTGTGATAATTTTTTTTTTTAATGAATACAGAACATGAATACAACAAAATGTGTTCAGAGCACCCTGCAACATCATCAAGCATAGACATAGACAGTTGTAAATATATTAAGCATACCTAAATTATAAATACACTTATATAAATGTATGATCGCATGCTTATATTAATTATGGTATGGAAATATTTACCGGTTGATACGATATTTTGCCATATTTATTCGTAAAATATTAATAATAAGATAATAAATTGGTTACATTATCATAGTTAGACGATCACTTCATGCATGCGTTATACTCACAAACAACTGGGTATACAAACCACTAATTAACTTAAAACTTATTTAAGTACTGGGGTGATGAGCAGTGACTGGAGGGCAAATTTTTCATTTCTTCTTCTTCAAAAAAAATGAAATGCTAAAACTTTAATTTGATGTTTCTGTTTATTTCCAGATTTAAGAGAAAGCAATCCAAATCAAAAACCACAACAGGAACATTTTAATGAAAAAGAGATAAAGCAGGAACCTGTCACCAGCAAAGAAAGACAGTCTGAGAATCGTTAGCACTTAAGCTGTCTCACTGTACAGCAGTCTGAGGATACAGAAAACCAATATAGTCCATAATTTTGTGCTGATTGTGTTCTGAGACTGCAGTAATGAAGGCCTCAGCCGCTGTGGCGGCAGCAGGCTGTCTGTGAAGACAGAAAAGGCAGAAAGAGATTAAATTCTATGGAGAGTTTTTTGTCTGGCAGATTGGTTCTTATCACCCAGCTCTGCTCTAACGTTACGAGGAGAGAATATAAGAAAGAGAAGCAGCGGAGGGGCTGAAAAAAAGAAGAAAAGAGGCATTAAGAGTGGATATTTAAGGATATTATTAATCCATTTATCCGTGTTTGACATTTGTCGATGTATCTCCTCAGATTGCTTTATTCCGGATGTGAAATGCTATTAATAAAAGCAGACCGCCTCTTCAGAGACGCTCTGCTGCTGTCATCATGTTTAATGTTCCCCGTAAGCCTAAGCGTGAAGGTCTCGTGTTTTCTCACCACATGTACTTTCATCTATGTAATCTGCTACAGTGCAGATCGTGGCGAATGGATATTTTTATAAATCCTTAATTAATGGGCTTTCTGTCACCTGTCTCTACCCAGCTTATCGAGCACATTTGGACAGAATAATATGAGCATATGGCGGAATGGTCTCGTACTAAGCAAACTGTTCATGGTCCTGCACACTGCTAGGAAAAAAAAGGAGAAATTAGCTACTTTCAAGGCAGCCGGGTTGTTAAAGGCAGGTCAAACTGCTTACACAAAACACAAAATGAAAATGAGAATATTATGTTGCTTCAAACCTGACTTGACCTTCTTTCTTTCTTTTGAATATAAGAGGAGGATTTTGAAAAAAATTTTTTTTCACTTTTCCATGCAGATACAAAATAAACCATTTTAAATTATATTATATTTAATTAAATTAATTATTTATTTAATTATATATATATATATATATATATATATATATATATATATATAGAGAGAGAGAGAGAGAGAGAGAGAGAGAGAGAGAACATTAAAACTATATGACAATACATATAATAATAAAATATGAAAGGCTTGTCAGTCTATACATTTTTTATCTAATTAATTACAGGGTACTGCAATTAATTAATGTCATTAATCGCTAACTAAATATGGCTGTGAAAATGCCCTTAAAAGATAATGTAAAGGTGTTAATATTTTAAATGTTTAGGTTACAATGGCCTAACATAAAGTATGGATCATTAGATCATTTGAGAAACACCTCAGTATCTTCATGCAGTAAAAGTCACTTGTGTCCAAAACAGCTCTGTTACCAGTATACCTTATTTTATGTTGTGCAAAAGAAAGTAAGTCATCCTTGTTTGAAACAACACGAGGGTAAGCAAATGCCAACATTGTGGATTCATTCTGTGGCTTTACAGGTAATATTTTTGTTGCCAAAATGTAACAAAAACGTTAACGTCTTATTTAGTGAACTGCTATATAAAAGTTCATTGCTCTTGCTGTTGGTGTAATATCGCTTATCATGTAACATAAATATATATGATATATAAACATATTATACTATTTTTATTTATTTTGTTTTTTACTACTTTTAATGATGCTTTCTGCATTCCTTTGAAGCTTAAAGGCACAGTTCACCCAAAAAAACTCTTTATACACAAAAGAACAGAGAAAGAACAAAATATTTGTTATTATTTAAAAAAATTTTAATGAAATGAAAGTCATTTGAATCCAACGTAATTTTTTTATCTAATTTTTACACTTTTAGTAAACTATTCCTTTTAAAGAAGGAACAACGTCAAAATGATTCATCATTGCTTTGAACCCCCCAAGCCGCTTTTACACGATCATGAAAAGGAAACATGAAACATGAAACAGCGTTCCCCATGTGCTCTTGGCAAGCACAAACAGATTTAAGAAGGATGCTGTCCAGCACATCTCACAGGCTTTCAGATTGATCGCTCCCACCTTTCCAATCGGACCGTGCATGTTGGACGGTGGAGGGAACGTTTGAAACAGATGAACTCAGAAAGCAATCAGCGGACTGTCACCACTTTGTCGAGCAGACCGGTGAGCCGATCGCCTATAGAACTAATCCACCTTTCTGCACAAAACACAGAAAAGTGGACCGGCTCTAATTGCGGTCTGCCAGGCCATCAGGAAGATGCATTGCAGATGCATCTGGGATATATTACGGCTGTTGTATAAAAAATTGTATTTCAAAACATATTTGCTTCATGATTTTTCCTTGTGGTGGAGAGTGTAGCAAGGGAGAGCTTATCAACTTCATGACAATGTCTTGTTGGAAATGAACCGCTGCAATAAAGCAGGGTGGAATTCGAAATGGGATTAAATGCTGTTGTGTTTCTGGTCTGCATTTTTCATGATAATTACATGGGAATTGAATTTATTTTCGCAGGCTGTCTTAATAAAGCAAATCAATATCTTAAATTGCAGAATGCAACTGCAATACTTGACTATTGAGCTTCTGCTGCCTTTTGTTTGGCACTGGGGAAATTTCTTCTGTCCTTTGTTTCTGGATGTTCTAGTGAATCCCTTCAGTGTTTAAAAAAGCTAATAACATTGGTCTGTTTTGTCTTTCATTATTAATGTAGCCTGGTTACTCTGGGATGCATAGAGGGCGGAAACTCTCTAATCTTTATGATGCAAAGCATCAGGCCTGCTCTCCTCGCATTAATAAATATGATAGCAAGGTGGTAATATAAGTATGCTGTGCTCAAGGGGTGCTCTATATATATTGTGTATATGGTGTCCCTGAGGGCTAAAAAAGTTGCTCTGAACAGCACCTTAGATTGCATTTTTTTTATTGTGTGTAAAGGTTTATTTACTGGTATCTGCTTTATGAAAAAATAGACAAAAAAGAGAAATCTAAAAGCTGAAGTCGGTAATTTCTGCTCCCACTTCAATCATAGAAAAGAATAGAAAAAAAATGTCTTTACGACAGGTTCTATAGGTCATTCTGTATTGATGCAACCAATGGCTATATGAAACCTGTATGCAGTCTAGTCTACAGTTAAAGTTATTTGACAGAAGAATTGCCTGTTTCCAGTGTTAAAATAAATAAAAGTGCAAATAAATGTTCTTTAAATGTAAAAAAATTGTGTCCTTTACCACACATACTGTAGCAAATCAAGTCTGTCTACCACTGTTAAATAGACTATCAAGTATTTCACATAGTTGACGTTTCCATCGCGTGTTTTTAAATTTTTTAAAGACAAGCCATTTCCACATTCATAAGTCAACATAATTATTGAATATTTTCTCAAGATGCAGTATAAAACCTGTTTTACTACCATTACAAACATGTAACCAATCCAGTCATCAAGGCTCTTCGTATTATTTGCATTTCACTGGAACATGGTTTGTGTAACATTAGCGACGTATAATTAGGCTAGTGATGTCAATTATCGTTTGATTGTGCTGCATAAAATGCATTACTATTGCGATACATTGACTTTTAGACATCCATGTACAATTCACTCTTCTTCTGAATCAGTTTGTGGTTCAAACAAATTTATCTAAATTTAATCCAATTTCGCATCTTACCACTGAGTAGCATTTTAATTTAGATATTAGGCCCCCACTTTACTTAACTACTGTGTATTTAAATTCAAATTAATAATTTAGTATGATGCACTTATTGTGACTTGAAATAACTTGTCACGTAAATTAACATTAAGTAACTAAAAAATTTTAAGTTGACACAACTAAAAAATTTAAGGAAGCGGGATGACGATTTATTTCAATTTGAAACTACTTTTTTTTTTTTACAGAGAAATATATGTAATGTATATTAATATTTATGTATAATATAAATCATATATAAATACGAATATATGATTTACACTTCACTAAAAAAATTAATGATTCTGTTACATTTGACATCTTAAGGTATTACATTTTGCTCATTGTTTGCTATGTCTCTAAACAATAATTGACTTTGATAGGCAGCATGCCTAAGGAGAAGCCGTGAGCTCAATAAGCTAAACAATAATAGAGGTTATAGCTGTTCACTCAGTATAAAAAAGCAGATATAGCAAACAAAGTGTACTGTATGTTCAACTAATATGTTTTAAACTGTCCAAACACTTACCTACTGTTGGGTGAAATGCAAGCATTTTCAGGATATTACATTACATTACAAAACTCATGTCTGTGCGCAGTCTATTCATTCACTCACTAGAAAAAGGGGTGCAGTTTTTAGCACAAAATACATGGCCTCGAGTCTTTCGCTTTATTTTTCTCTGATGGTAAATGTAAAGAGTGTCTGATTGATTTAGCCTGCTGAATGAAAGTGTTTGCACATGTAAACATGTTTGACCTCTGATAGAGTGTTTGCCTGCTCATTATTTTATTAATAAAATTTGCCAAAGGCCTCTTGAGGCTTGTTTGTGCATTCTAGCTCAATGTTCCAGCACTAACATATCACAATGACCCTCATCGCTTTTAACACACAAGCATTTTCTGGATAGTCTGTATAAATTGAACAGCCAAGCCAGAGTATAAGGTCAAGAAACTCTCACTTTAAATCATCACAATAGATCGCAAATTTGAATATTTTATGCTGATTGTAATTAGTTAATGACTGCGCTGAAATCAAATTATATTTCTAAACAACCGAAGTAGTCCCCACTTGACCAGACTTTGTACGGTTTTTAATTAATCTGTTGAATAGGCTCTATGCAGCGGTGATTTCTTTGCAGCCTGGCCTGAATGATTAACCATGATGAATTGCGCCGTGAACCCGTCTGCTCGTTTCAGCTCTCGTGAATGATGAGAGACAGTAAAAGTGGCAGCGACATTTAATTACACAGGGAAACATCACTGATGTCCGTACTTCATCAAAACATCTTCAAAAACACATCACCTCCCCCTCTATTACGGCTGCGTGTCGCAAGGCGAACAAATACTGAAGGTCATTGTCAAATAAAACAGAAAATAAATAAAACTTGCCGTTTCTCATTTTGAATACACGATTTAACTTATATTTCATAGCCGTAGTCGCTCTTTATTAGAGTTCCATGCGAGTGAATGTTGAAGAAAGGCTCTTTTTTTTGCTGTTTTGTGAAAACGCATTCCCCCGTGATTCTCATACATGAGACTAAACAATGCAGTCAATCATTTTTGGGCAATTTTGTGTATTCTTAAGGAAAATGCTAATGTAAGTGCTTACTTGCCCCCCAAGGCTGTACTGCCGTCATGCGAATGGCCCTATTAAACATTATTTTCTAACATTTGGTGCAGAAAATGGAGTGAAGTTGGTAAACAAAGTTTTTATCTGTTTGTCTCAACCTTCTGTAACAATCAGTTTCCCAGGCTTCTGACGTTAACTGTCCATTTAAAGGTATAGTTCAACCATGAATGAAAATTCTGTCTATATTTACTATATTCTATATCATTTTGTTTTGCATGAAACACAAAAGGAGAAGAATAAAACCCACATCTGTTGAGCTACAAGAAACTGTCTGTAACTTTTTAAATGCATCAAGTATATACATTTCTGAGCTCTTATGATAACTTTTCTCACCAATAGACCCAAAGTCAGTGTAGTGCCATGCATATGTAACGTTTATCAGAAATGAAGACGAGACTGTGAGAAATAGAAGTACAGTGTGTTCAGTGGAGCTGTTTAACAATTGGCCACTTGTCATAAACATTATACATAAACATATAAATAATACATAAACATTTCAGCGGACGGAAACGTCTTCAAATGAACGTGATTTAGAATACTTATCATTGTAAAGTGTTTTGTCTACCTCTCAAGACCTCATTGCATGTTTTTACATTGTACTTATATATATATATATATTTTTTTTTTTTAAATACTATGTGTAATTACATCTGTAATACATTTTTGATCTTCCCTTAACCTACCCATACCACTAAACTTGTCCCTAACCTTACCCGTTTCCCATCTCAATAGCAGCAAAAGTGTTCTGCAGTACAATATGACCACAATAAGTACACAGTACTTGCTTTTTGGCGTAAGTACATAGTATTTAAGGCCACCTAATATAAAGTGAATTTTCAAGAATCTCTGTTGTTAACTTTGTGCCTAAAATTAAAATTACACGGTATTAATATTTTATTAATCTCGCATCTCAGCATTTTTAACAAACCATTAGCTATATTTTCTTCAAGAATCTCCTAATTTCTTGTTTATTAATAGTTAGGAAGGTAGTTGTTGATGTGAGATTTAGAATATGGTCATGAAGAATATATGCTTTCCAAGTACTAATAACCAGTCAGTATTTTAATAATAGGCATGCTATCAAGCAAGTGAGAACTGTTACCTATACTAAAGTGTTACCAAATAAATTAAATAATTAAAAAAGGAAAAAAATATATATATAAATCTGTATTGTAACGCTACGGTACTTTGGGAAGAAAAAAGCATAATAATGTAACATTTTTGTTTTCTAAATAACATTTGAGACATATTTATCATATATTTTCAAGTATTTGCACCTTATAGACTTTATAGAACTGCCTTTTAATTATTAATTATATACATGAGGATGAACATATTTGCGTGTTTGTGTCGTTTAAAACCTTGAAGTCCTTCTTCTTGCAAGTCTTTATATACAGAAAGCAGATATTTTGTAATATCTGCCTTCCTGTACATTGTAAATGCGCCCATCACCACTTCATCAGTCATGCGAGCATGTTGACATTTTGCTTTAAGTTAACAAAAATAACCTGAATCACAAATACTTGACCTCTTTTATTTAAATGGTTTATTAAATGGCTTTACAGTCCCTTTGTTGTCAATGGAAGAAGCATATGCAAGCACTGAAAAGACTGCAGTATAACATTTCTCAACACCATAATTATGAATGGTATCCAGTTCACTCCTGGGAGGATGAATCGGTGCATAAAGTGGCAGAATAAGTGCAGATGTGATGAAAAATCACGGTACGGTTTGATCAAAGTTAGATGAGAGAGATAAATGAGGCAGGCCTCTGAAAACTCCCCCAAGAAAATCTTGTCTTTTTGGCCTCTTTCCACAATGCTGAATGTGCAGCCATTCTACACAAATCTATTGAACACATGTGAAAGTGAAGCTCGGCTGTCAAAGGTTTGCATCTCTAAATATATCTCTGCAGATTAATCTGGCTGCGAGTTTCTTCCCTTCCCCGGCTCTCTGGAAGGCCTGGCTGTGTGAAAGGTGTTTGAGTGAGTGGCTTATCAAGAGAAACAGGCGACTGTGGCCGGTATATTTCTGTCTCTACAGTGACAGGTCTGACTGAAATAGAAAAAGAGCATGGATTGGTGACCCTCACCTTTACCTTGTGCTGAATGAAATTGCTAGTTGCATTATTGCTTCGTAAGCATAACGCAAAAAGACCCATTGCTCTCAGGCATTCATTATGAGGCGAATGTAAGAAGTTTACACACATACATATTTTGTGTAGTCTAATGTTATTTGGCGCTGCAGGGAAACTATTTAAAGTAGTTTTTTTCCTCTTCTGAGGGTTCCTGGTGTTTGCACAGTGAATTATGCAGAGAAATCATTTGGTGGTTTAGCACTGCTCTGCTATTTTTGCATGGTTTTATAGGGATCTGCAGGCATGTTACCATAACTGACATAACTTTCTCCCTACCTATTGTCTCCCCACGTATTGTAGGACGTAAATTCATCAGTAGATTTAAAGGCTTTGGTTTTCACTATGTGAGTAAAAAATATACAAAATGTAGTTGGCCTTATAAAACAACAACTAGAAGAATGTTTCAGCATCAACACCACAACAGTGGACTGAAAAAAAACTGCACTGAGAGCTCCTTGAAATGGACATGCAATGACTGCTGCCTACTTGCATAATTAATATTCAGGAGCTTGAGGATAACACTTTAGATCCTCTTTCCTAATGCCATTCACAACCCATTTTGTGGATTGCCATGTCATGGTTCAGCTTTCATGAGTTGAAAAAAAAAAGATGAGCATGTAATATGTTGACAATATCTAAATCTAAACATAAAGTTTTATACGCATTCACACAAAGACGGTGAAAAATCATATGGCATTATTACAACACGTTATTCTACATTATTTCTAATTTACATGTAATGTATTCATGTAATGCCGGTCCTCTTTCATCAAATATATTACCCCTAAGATTTTGACCGTTTTTTTTTTTTTTTTCTTATTTTTTCAACTGCAAATTGATTAAATGTAGTAAAGCAGTCGTCAGAGAAGTCCCATCATTTAAAGGGGGAGAAGCATTTTCCAGACTTGGATTAAACATTAAAAAACAATATGATTTTGTGGACTGACTTGCATGGATGAATTGTTCACCACAAAAATAGCAACGTGGGCTAACAAAATAAATATAATCAGTTTTGATATTAAGTGGACTTTAAGGTAATAAGTTATCTATAAGTATCACGTTTGCATGTGGTCACATGACTTTTTTCCACATTTCAATTTTTTAGTTAATGTTTTTTTAAATGATTTTTATTTTACATTAAACATGTTATTATTTAATTATTTGCTTTTCATTGAACTCATCGAGCCCAGGGACATTAGATATTATTTAATGTTTAATGCACTTAATGTTGTCAGTAACAACAAAAAGAATATTTTTATAATGCATAAACTTGGTAAGATTATGTAGGTCAAGGTCATAAACAAGTTAGATCAAATGTAATTGATAAGTAGTCTGATTATAACCTAAAATGTATAAAGTAATTGATTACATTAAACTAAAAATTGTTGTATTATAATTTGGAATCAGTAACAGACTACAATTTATAAGTAATTTGTGACCCTAAAGAGCATGGATTGATAAAATATATATTAAATGCATGGGAGGTTAATGCTTTGTAGTTAAACAGCAGTATTTCTTTAATCTATACAGATTTTAGCCAGTATATAGAATTTAAATTATGATTTTTTTTTTTCTCTGTAAAAAGGTTGCTAAAAGCTTTTTGATAAGCTTACCTGACATGTTTCTTAGTTTGAAAGAACACGCAACAACAAACAAATTGTGCTCAACAAGACCAAGAAGATTTTAATGAGTAAATACATTTTTATTTCATGCTTTCAACTTTAAAAGATTGCCGTTCACTGTAAAACTGCTTATCCTCTCTTAACTTTTCTGCAAGAATATTGCACCTCCCGTCTTACAGTTTCACATCCATAAATGATTGTTTTATTCCACTTTTGTTTCAGGAATGAATTATGGGCCAGGCACACCTTCACACAGCATGCACAAATGCACTGAGAGGAAAACTCAAACACTAATTCAGTCGGATGTGTCCTTTGTGGGAGCTGTGGTGAAAGTGTGACTTATTTATTCCCTCTGAAGATGATTTCTCCTCTTCCCTCTCCCTCCCTTTTTTTGTGTTGTGAGTGAGGGATGAAGGTGCAGAGGGAAGGAGATTAAAACAGTTTTTTTTACTGTCCCTGTGGAGGTATGGGAGGTGTGCTGAGAGGGCAGAGTTTTCACTGAATGCTGTCGCTGTTGCATTATTTATTGCCTTGTGCGCTCCCATTATCTGTGTGTGCACCCTTCACTGCAGCCAACTGCCACCCAGAACACACCTCCATATGTGTGTGTGTGTGTGTGTGTGTGTGTACATGAAGGAGGCGGACCAAGATAAATGCATGTGCCTGTGTTGTGAACAAATGTGTTGTTGCAGATGTGCACATGCATGTGTTTGTATTTTGTGATCAGGTTGTTTGTGGTGTGATACAGACCATAATTTCCTTGTTAGAACTACTTCGTACATTTATTTGCAACTCGTAAAATCTAACGCTGCACATTTGGTTTGCTGAGTCGAGAACCATTTAAGTCAATCTCACTACCTGTTTGGCCATTATCTTAAAGGGATAGTTCACCCCAAAAAAATTAATTCTGTCATTTATTCACCCTTGTGTCATTCCAAACCTATAATGAGTTTCTATCTTCTGTGGTACACTAAATAAGATATTTTAAAGAATTTCAACAGCTAGATAGTTTGGGTTTTTATCATTAATTTCTGTTGTAGTTTTGGACGACATGAGAGTGGGTGAATAATGATAGGATTTTCATTTTTGGATAAACTGTCTTTTTAAGAGTTAAGGCTGAAGACATGTTACATTATATTAAAAAGTATTTTATTTTATTGTTTGCATGTCAGTAGTTTAATTTTCAAAGGATAAATGATGGTAAGAAATTAATTAACTTTTTTGATGATTTTTTAATTTTTTTCCCTCAAACTATAGCTTCTCTTTTTTTATTTTTCCTCATCTTTCAAGTTGAAATATGAAATAATCTTATTTGAAAAAAAAAAAAAAAAAAAAACAGTTAACATCTCACATTTTAAATAAACTTCAAAAGACATCAAAACACTACAAAGGGTTGAAATAAATTAAATATAACCCATATTTGGGTAGGAAACATCAATAAGCTTAAATTTCTTGAGATAAGCAGATGTTTTTCTATTGTTTGTTTTCTCTTCTTTTTCTTTTTATGCGTTCGGGTGCTCAGCTTTTCATATCCTTTGACATTTAATCTTTATTTATTAATTTGTACAAAAACCAAAGTAACTGTGTAAGATTTTGCTTAAATGATAAATTCATACAGTGTATTGATAAACTTACTTTAGTAAGCCCATATTTCACTTTTACAAAGCTTCTCCTATTGTTCTATTTTTAAGTATTGCGTGCTCTTATCGAGACGCATTTTCACTGGGTTCATGATTCTTTGAAGATTTAAAAGTTTTAATTGTTGGTTCTTCAGATCATTTTTGGTTTCTGGTTTCTTTGAAGAACCAGTACATAGATGGTTTTCTATAGCAAACTAAATAAGAAGCTCTTTGCTGAAAGTTCTACATATGAGGCTGTTTTTCTTATCTATGAGCATTTTTATATATACGAGAGCATACTGGCAGTAAAAAAAATGAATCTAAACCATGTACTAAAGATTACTACCTTTGCAGGCCCATATGAATCTTGAGAGCACAGCTGAATATAAAAAATACAGGCCTTTTACTCTGACAGCTAAAATCAGTAAAACATTCTGTACTCAGGGGAGAAGAGCTGCTGAGTCACTTTAATGTTTTGGTCGCTTGCATTTTTGAACACCAGTAAGAGTAAGGGTGTGGTCTGAAAAGAATCATCAGAAGAACTCATGGGTTTTCCCAGGTATCCCAGAGCACCGTCTGCTAATGTTGTTTAGTCGTAGCCAAAAATAAACATGCAGTCATCCAGCTATGATTTGGCATTTAGCATTAGCATTAACTTTTCAAAGGCTTCTCCTAGAAAGATGCGTCTTCTGTGGTGCATTAGAGACTGCAGAGCTATTATAAAATACTATTTTTCATTTGACAACAACCTCTATCCGTACTTTTCTCCTTTTTTCCACCCCAGACTTCAACATTTCCGGGAGAGATCCATTATTACGGTTACAGAAAAGAACTGAGGCAGCACAATGCTTCAGCACAATGTACACAATGATACTTTGCCACTGAAATTCACAGAAAAATTTGTCTACTTCCAAAAATACCATGTTGCTACCATGGTACACTGTGTAATGGTAAAAGCAAAGGTGATTTTCTGCCGGAAAATTGTTCATTAATTTAACATGCATTTAGGTCAATATATATATGGACACTGATACAATTTTCATATTTCAGCTCTATATCCCACCAGAACAAAATAAAAAGAAATAAAACAAGGGAAGGGAACAACTGGAAGCCATGCTCATGCATCACACTGCTCCATGTTTCATGAGATGTTCCAAGTCATATTTAATCCTTTCTCTTCCCATCATTCTGTTACAGGTTGATCTTAATTTCAGCCGTCCAAAGAATGTGGTCGGGCATTTTGTTTAGATGTTTTTTTTTGGCAGTCTAATCTGGTCTTGTTTGCACCTTGTGTTGAAGCCTCTGTATTTCCTCTTTTGATCGTAGACTATGACAGAGACATGTCTACCTCTTGGAGAGAGTTCTTCTCTTGGCTGGATGTTGTGAAAGAGTTTTTCTTTACCATGAAGAGGATTTCTGATATATATATATATATATATATATATATATATATATATATATATATATATATATATATATATATATATATATATATATCTCCATGAGTCTTTATAGTAGAAAATAATGGCTATGAAAATGTGTGTATATATATATATATATATACACACATTTTCATAGCCATTATTTTCCACTATAAAGACTCATGGAGCTATAGTCAATAAGATTTATTTTTAGTAGCGTAGACTGATTTTTTACTTAGCAACCAGGCTAAAGGTTAGGTTTTTATGAACAATTTTGGCAATGTACTTTGCACTGAATGTATAGTGTAGGCCTGCTATTTAATAAGTTTCTCTTATAACTTTTAAAAAGCATGTCTGAATTTAACTAGGGGCAATAAACTAAATTCACTGGGCTACATCAGATTCTTTGGAGACCCAGGCTGCTGTGCATTGGTTCTGAAAGGTGTTGTCATTGTGAGGAGTCATCAGGCGGCCCACAGGCTATGCTCAGAAATGAAGCCCTCTTGTCTCCCTGACGGTTTTTCAGCACATTCACAGATAATCCAGCTGCACCTGCCATTTATCAGCTCTGTCAGTGATGCGTGAGGGAGGGAAGTACTGGAGAACAACCGCAGAATCAAGCCACAGAAGGACACACATCTTGACATGTGAAGCCAAGGAGACACACTCTAACTACAAAACTGTCACTGGGGTGGTATCCTTTCAAAGGGTACTAATATGTACCATTATGGGGTAAATAAGGCAGGCTGCTTTTTTTGAGAGTGTACCTGTGTACAATATGTTGGATGATTACTTTACTTGCTTTACGCTTTAGGCATTTTTGGGTTCGGAAAAAAATGTAGTTCCAAAATCTACATCCAAATCACCCAAATACAGTGCAACAACAATACTCTTGAAATAACATAACCGTGTAATTATATGTACATAAGTATACAAGTATGGTCACACTTTATTTTATGGTCCAGTTCTCACCATTAAGAGACTAAATTAACTATGACATTTGCCTCTGTAAACTTCTAATGTGTGACTTATTAATGGTCGTTAAATTGGGTAGGATTAAGGATGTAGAATATGCGCTTGGTAAGTATGAATTAACAGCCAATATGTTAATAAAACATGTTAACAATAAGCTAGTTATAATGGAAATCGGTCCCTATTCTAAAGTGTTACCCAGAATACCATTTACAACAAAATGTACCATGGTGGCCAATACCATGCATTAAATTGATCAAAGGTGATAATAAATGGATATATAATGTTACAAAATATTGAAATAAATGCTGTTGCTCTTTTTGAGTTATGGTTTCCACAAACATGTATGCAACACAACGTATAATTTTCAAGATATAAACACACAATGTCATAAGAGTATCATTATTATAGTGCATTATGAAAATTTCACTTACGTGTTCTTTATGACTACTCTGACGCTCGCCTTAGATTTCTTTTGGACACTCAGCTCCAATATATATATATATATATATATATATATATATATATATATATATATATATATATATATACTTGAGATGGCAAGTATCAACAAGATATTGCTGTAACAAAATGCTTCCACCGTGTCTCACATTTTCCCCCCAAAGACCCAATTAGCATCCCTCCAAGAAGTATGATATTTTAAGCACAGACTTTTTTGCCCTCTACATTTCTTTCCCAGCAAATGTATCCATCAGTCGATGGCAATAGTGCGCTATATAAATATATTACTTATTTCCACATTTCATTCCATACCTGCAATGATTCCAACTTTAGAGGGTTAAAGTCTCTTCCAGAATCAGGTTCCAGATTATTAATGTCAAACGAGAGCTCAAAAAATGCCTTTGGGCCTCCAGACTTTAGGGTATAAATAGGTCAAATTATTTTCGACAGATTGCGAATGGCTTCAGGCTAGTTTACAACCGCGAATTACACATGTGTGAGAGCGTGTATATAAAAACATCTCCATCCGAGAGGATTCAAAAATGTCAGCTTTTTTCTTATTGCGAAGGGTCACCCGTTGACTGCCATCCCAGCATTGTGTCTGTTTCCCTTTGATTAAGATTGAATTCTCACATCTCCACCGAGTACTTTTGCCGAAACAAGTGCCACCGTCATGTTTATTCATAACCGTGCAAACGCGAACATTCCTGATGTTTCAGAATTCTAAATATGTAAATTAATTTTCCCACTAGCACTTTAGACGCACAGTCTCAAGGCCACTTCAAGCAAATGTTGCCGGCAGTCTCGAAAAGCCAAGCCTTTAAGTGAGACGCCATTATCGCAAGCACACTATTTCAGTCCGGATGTCAAACCAAGCTCTTTCAGCAGACGACACTTCAGGGCCAATGAACTTCAGTGAATCCCAAATCGCTGGCAATAACAGAGCCATTTAATACACTCTCTGAATGCCCTGGCAAGGTTGCACTGGCCTATACAGTATAGAAGAATTCATATATATAGTGAATTAACAAGTGCAGTGTGAGGCAGCAAGACAGAGATAACTGTTTTACATTTTTTTTTACCTTTTTTTTTTTACTATGTCAGCAGATCCAGTCTTAAGCTTTAGTTCTCCCAGCAGGAGGCTTTTTTGAGGACTTTCAGAAGGCAATGAGAAGTGATGACCTGGATGTCCACTGCTTCTAGACTGTGCCACACTTAATTAGTAGCACTGTCGTCCCTCTCTGGGCATAAGTGAAGGGAATGTATATGTGTGGATGTGTGTGTCTCAATGCACTTTCACCGCAGCAGTGGTTTTCCTTGCCTGTGGGGAAAATGATAGAGTAATTCTTGAACACACGGTATGAGCATGTGCAGTTCAGACAGAGTACCACTGAGACACAAATTATTTGAACGTAAACCACTGCTGAACCAATATTTACCTTGTTTTTTATTCTGAGATTGGTATAGAATTGGATATAGATGTCTGGGATGAACTTCTAAAATTGTAATGTAACTAATTTTACTGAAAAGTAATATTGATGACTCGTGTTGCATGTAGATTATTGTTCAGTCGAATGCCCTCTAGAAGGACAATGTCCTTCCTTCTAATTCCACTTGAATATGACTAGCAAATAATGTTTTTTGACCGTAATGATGTTATTAAATGATAAAATGGTTTCTTACCTACATCCTGGAAATGTAGAGGAATATATAGAATCACAGAATTCCTGGAGTTTTAAATGTTAATACAAACATAGCATTAAAAAATGCATTTTAGAAGCCCTCTAATTATAATCAATATGTTGATGTGCATCTTTTATAATGAGTCTTTATTATTATTATTAATACCACTAGTTTTTCCTCCCTAGTTTAGAAATGCTACATTTTTTTTTTTTTTTTTTTTTTTGCTTACTCAAACTTAAACAACTAATAACAATGCAAAATGTTATTTGAATAACAAATACACAGCAAAAACAGAATTATTATGATTTCTGAAGGATCACGTGACACTGAAGACTGGAAATTCAGCTTTTTAATCACAGAAACAGATAAAATTTTAAGATATATTAAAATACACTTTTTACATTATATTTGACATTGTTAATACTGTTGTTATTGTTAAATAAATTTACCCAGAGTGATCTAACTTTTAACATCAAAAATCTTACTGACCTTAAACTAGTAAATATTTCTTTCTTTCTTAAGCTTAACAGTGAACGTGTTGTGCTAAAAAAGTGTTATCCATCATTTTCGTTATTACCATAACACTCCATTTATGGAATTTTGAATATTCCAGAACACGTGATACAGTAAATGCTAGCAAAAAGTTTTTTGTTTGTTTTAAATACCTTTTTACATTTATTTATTTTTATAATTTAATTTATTTGCAAGAATTATTGTCTATTCAAATTTGTTTCAACTGTTGCCATTTAAAATGTCACATCTCATTTTGGCAACAAGTGCGTTAACTCAATGCAGATAATTCTCCCTCCAAAAATTTGAATTGATTCGTTAATGGAACAGTAAAAGATCAGGAAGCACTGCATTGAATTGTAATCAAAGACAGAATCATTATGTTCCTTGTGATGCCCGTCCCTACATCCTCTGTGTTTTCTCTGATCTCAGGCTGGATATCTGCTATAAAAAGCTCTCCTCCTGGGGCTGCCTTTTTTACTGCAGCAGCAGCAGCAACAGCCGCTGGGTTTCTCTGGTGGCCACTGGTGCAGAGCGGAGTGCACCTGCCCTCACACAGCCCCGCATCTGCTCCCACCCCTCCAGACCAGGCTACGGCTGCCAGAGACACACACAAGAGGGGAACAGTACGCCGAAAGCACTCTAACCTCCCATTTTTCCACCCTTCAGTCGAAGATTGAGACTCAAGGAGAACAGACACATGTCACGAGGTCTGGGTGTGCATGTCCTGACTGTTTCTTTTTGCCAGAAGCTTTGTTCGAGAAAAAGCACAGTGTTCCTCTTAAGGAAAAGAATGGAAATGCCCTGCAGGATGATGTTCTCTGTCTCTTTCCATCTCTCAGTGTCACTCAGTCTTTCTCTTTCGTCTTCGGTTCTCCTTTTTGACCTCCTTTTTTGTACACTTCCGCTGTCTCTCAAAGCGACGGTCCAACCGAATGAATGGTCCGACTGAATGGACTACATTGTGAAAGTCAGACAGGAAACAATTTATGCTCAAAAAAGCTAAAAAGAAGTCATTATTTCACGACACTTCTTTTGATTTAAATATTTTTTCCTTTCATAGGTTACTATACATGAAAAAATAGCAGATTTCAGGTGAAATGGCAGTAAAACATCAACAACTCTGATTCCTTTTCACACAAATATTAGCGAAATTGTTGATTAATTTTGTTTGTTTCTATACAATACTATGTTTTGACCTCAAAACACTTTTACCTTGGTTCATTATTTGTACACTAATACATATCTACATTTGTATCACATAACCGGCTCAATATATATTGCTTTTCTGTGGTAGTAAACTTGCTCTGCAGCTCACCCGGTGCAGCACCGACTTGCTGTGCAGTGCTTAGGTACGAGTCCTGTGAAACACAAGTCATGATAAAACAAATCGAAGACTTATAGAAGGAAGTTAAAATGATATAGATGTTTCAGCAATTGCGTTTTTAGATCATGTTTGCTTTTGTTGGCACTCACTTGTTCAGGGCATAGTGTAGGTCAGTGGTTCCCAACCTTTTCTTGTTTGAGGCACCCTTGAAAGCCTTTCAAAAGTTCCCGGCACCCTTATAAGGAAATAGATATTTAAAATCTCTGTAGCTTTTTTATTATTATTTATTTATTTGTTTCATTTCGAGAGTTTGCATGCAACAACACCTTATACCTAGTCCTAGATTATATGAGAATACTGTTTACACTGATTCTGCCTTAATAAAAAATTTTGTTGAAATTTTGGCGGCACCCTCAAAAGATCTCACGGCACCCCTTAGTGCATGGCACACCGGTTGGGAACCACTGGTGTAGGTGGTACATCATTTTCAAACACAATAGAGAATTAGGTTACACTTCATTTTGATAGTCCACTTTAGACATTTTACTAACTATAACTACATGTCAACTAATTCTCATTCATTTATAGCTACATGTCTACTAGCTCTCAGAGTAGACTGTTAGGTAATAAGTTGACATATACGTCGTCAGTATATAGTATGTTGTGGATCCATCAAAATAAAGTGTTAAAAGATATTAAGCAGACAGTCTACTAATACTCTGATGACTTCTAGTTGGCATGTAGCTACAACGTTACTTACTGTTGGGCTATCAAACTAAAGTTTTACAGAGAAATATCTTTAGAGAGTTACTTACCATTTGATTTCTGAACTGCCATGATATGCACAACAACCAACGTAATAAAACATTGCCAGGTTTACGTTTTCTGTTTTGAATAAAACTGAAAGCACTTATATTGCCTTTCAGTTTATATTTCACAATTTTTTTTTTTCCAGTGAGCCTGGATTGCTTAAAATGCAAAGATGACTTGTGTTGTCTATATAAGTGAGATGTTCAAATCTCTTCTTAGAAATATTCTAAAACTTAGTAGTGTAAGCAATTTCTTTTTGAGCGAAGTAGCTTGAAGTGCATGTCCACACCCCTGCCCCATGCTTCAATGCCTTTTCGGTGGAGCTTCAGAGCGAAGCCTGCTAAAGCAAAAAAAAAAAAAAAAAAGCAGAAAGGAAAACTACTGACAGATGCTGCAGATAATCTGCACTCAGACTCACATAAACAGTTCAAAAAATTTAAGCCATCAAAGAGTGAAACACTCTTTCACTCAGGCAGATCTTGCAGTGGGAGGCATTTTTTCTCCATTATATAGACCTCACACATTGGGTGGGGGGGCAAGCACTCAGCATGTGCAGCCACATACACCATACACTATACACATGACCACAATAGAATCTCTGATGTGGCATACCAGACCTCTCAGAAACGCCTTTAGGGTTTTAGCTGGATGCTCAGTCCATTACTGTGGACGCAGACCAAGCTAGCTATTTTTAAAAATGTGATTTAAAGAGAGATCCTAATGCTAATTTTATCAGTAGTGATTACTACGTACAATCACCATCAAATAAAATGTAATCTATTCAAACTTTTACATTTAAACAATTTCATCAACTTTTTTTAATTATTATTTTTAGTGTTGGGAAAACGATTTATCGCAATTAATCACTAAAACAAAAGTGTTTGTGTGCATAATATTATGTATATATAAATACAATGCACGTTTTCTAATTCTTAATGTCTCTGTCGTCTCAGACCCTACTGCATCTTGGTTCTAAAATATATCGTTTATTATAAATATATACATTAGAAACGTTGTTTTGTCATATCTGTACAATTTGGACGGTTCTCGCGTTTCAGATTAATTCATTAAATAACATGTTCTCAGTGTTGATTCACATCACATATGTGTGATATCTAAATGCGCATTCGTGTGTATCTTTTTGCTTTTGTTTATGTGCGAAGCGTACAGTCAAAGATAGGAAATATTGAAGGGTGTTATTTTTCAGCTCGGTGTGATTTTCTTGCTTTTTCCGTGTGTCCTGCTGAGCCTAACCTGAGGTGTGACTGTTTTTGAGGTGTCTGGCAGACATTGGGCTGAGACGGTGTCTGGGACTCATGCGGGGCCGGGTGCTGGTAGGGAAGCTGCATTCACTCACCCCACAGCGGAGAGAGACAAACAGCCCAGCGCAAGCAGCTCATCATTCACACATCCCATAATCCATCACCGCGCTGTGTTTAAGAGGACGAGAGGACTGTGTTTTAGTCCTCTAATGCCTGGGATGCACACACACACACACACGCCCCAAAGAAACGCACACATAAACACACACCCACTCGCTCACAATGCAGAGTCAGCAGCAATAGAAAGCAGTAAGCTGAAAAGATATTCAAACTCCACAGTAATTACAGTGAATATACCTGACTGTGGGCTTTTCAAGTAATCGGGGGTTTATTTCTCATTTTTGGTTTTATAATATTTCCACAAAGTGATTATCTTTACTTTTAAGCAGTTTTCTTTTCTTGCATGTGCAGACTTGTGCGCAAACTGAATATAAACTTGGGCGGAAAGCATAAATATATTTTTGGGAAACATTTCCGAGCGGCGATGGCGTCCATCGGTTTTGCACATGATAAATATTCTGATATGCTGGGACGCTTAAAATGCTAATCAAACACTCATCTATTATGTTCTACGATAATTAATGCAAATATCAACAGTCTGTTTTCTTTGTCAAAACAAACCTGTTGTCTTTATCACAACAAAACAGAGTCTCTCAAGAACATTGTGACTGTTTCGAAACCATTATGACAGGAACATGTAAAAAAAAAAGAGAGAGAGAGACCTTTTAATGATTAAAAACCTCGGCACAGATTGCACGTGGTGAGAGAATCTGCGGGGAGTCGAGAAGATGAAAAACAATTAAAAGTCAGATGAAGATAAATACTGAACAGAACAGTCTGGAAAAGCTCACAGGTATTGAAATATTTGTTTAGTGAGATTCATTATAAGAGGAATTTACACTAGTTTTTTTTTTTCCAAAGCAATTTGATCTAGTTTGTCAATTAAACATAATAAATTGGTTGAGTGAAGCGCAACGAAGGTCGCTTGAAGGAAACTGGAGGGAAATGAAGAAGTGTCATCTGACATTGTATCATAACATAAAGGGATTTGAGAGATGTTGGTACGACAAACTACACGAGCAAAAATTACATTTAAAGAGACAGTTGACCCAAAAACAGACCGATTGTAACGATTGACTCACATTCATTTTGTTACTTCTGTTAAATATATATAATCCCTGGTGCCTATTCACTGTAATTATATGTAACATAGCAGCAGTACGTTCTTTAATATGTCTTCTAGAAGGAAAGTCATGCATTTTAAAAAGGCGGGATGTCTAAATGATCCTTTTATCTTCTTTTTCCTCTGGATAAAGCAAGATTTTAAAGCGCATCATCATCGTTCTTTTCCATCGATATATGGAGACTGAAATTGTCTATAAAGCATCATAAAACTGGTCCATATGCAACTTGTTCACTGTATTATAAATAATCCACAGCCATGCTTCTACAGTCATCAGTCTGTTTACCTAAATCATTTTTTGTGAGAAATGAAATTGAATTTGTTTTTCAGTCTCTCCGGATCAGTTACTACATGAATCGTTCTTAATAATGACTGCTTTTATGGGCTGACTCAACTTTAAATGAATTATGTCATGATAAGTCTGATCACCGGACAAACCAATTCTGTAATTTCAGAAGACTTGAAAGTGCATGAGCCATATGAACTATACTTTTATGTTGCTTTTGGGTCATTTTTAAAGCTTGAAAGCTCTCGTTCAACGTAAGTGCGTGTAATAAAGCAACCAGCGCGTTCTTCAAAATCTGTCCTTTTCTTTTCCATCAAAGAAAGAAGCCATACAGTTCACAACGACATGAGGGAGAGTAAATAATGACACAATCTTCATTTCTGTCAGAACGATTCCTTTAACTATAAATAACATCCACACTAGGGCTCTCAGGAGATTTGTTTATGGTATCAGAAGACCTTTTACTTTGACAGTATTAGTATTTATAGTCCCATTGATCCTCAGGCTTACCGAGTCTCAGATTTGAAGATTCATATTGTTGAAAAAGCCCTGAAACTTGTGACAAAGGATTCTCGGTATGGATTTATGAGGACTGGCCTGTCTCTAAGGGTCCAGCGATCGGGCAGGACCAGGGTTTGGTCCAGGGCGAGACTGATTTAGTGAGGGAGAAGGAGATGTTGGCCCCGGGCCTCCTGGTCTCTCATGTCCACTGATCCAGGATAACTATGAGGATTTATGTGCACAGCCGCCTGACTAGTGCAGCTCAGTGTAATAATGAGATCACCTTCAGGGGCCTCAGCTAGCACTCTTCTCTTTACACACATCTCTCTTTCTATGTGTTTGGCTTGAGCGGCCCTCCAAATAGATTCTCTCTTACCAACTCTTGACAAATTAGCATGTTTATTGCCTAAAGCCAATCCTCTGATACGCACTTACTTTATTCTTTCAGTCAATGCTCTCCAAGTTCATGCGTCTCTGTGCTTATTTCTCATTTTATCAATATTGGCTGAGTTTCTTTCAACTGAATAAATATGCACAGTTTTTATGAAAGGAAATGTAAACTGCAATTTGATAAATTGTGATTTATTGAACGTGCCTGGTCTTTGTATAATAATGTTGTAGACGCCCGCAAAGCAGTGACACTTCCTTAAGTATCATTATCAATTTTCATTTGTGTACAATGATTGGCCTGCATTGATCCGACACAGTTAACATAGCTAAGTGTTTTCTAGTGTAAACCCCTCACTTTGTCGCATCCTGCTGCATAAAGAGCTATTTACAGCTGTGAGCTTTGACAATGTTGCCTGAGGAGAAGGTTTTATTTCACTGTGCATTTTAATCATGGCAATAAAATCTGTTAAAGTGGAAATCAATGTTTCTATTCTTGATAAAAATCTGTTAATAGTATATATATCATATATATATATATATATATATATATATATATATATATATAATATATATATATATATATTATATATATATATATATATATATATATATATATATATATATATATATATATATATATATATATATATATATGTATATATATATATATATATATATATATATATATATATATATATTCATTTATATATTTTTTTTAATTTTTTTATTAATTAAATTTTTTTCCAATACTGTATATACACCAACATATACTTTCAAGTCCCTCTGGGCTCTCTGAAAAAAAAGTCATTATTAAAATTCATTATAAAGAGAAGCTAAAGAGTTCTTTAAATTAAAAAAATACATTTTGACTCAGATCTTATTAATAATTATCCATCATCATGGATGCATCATTTTTTGATTAAAACAGGGAAGATTTAATTAAATTTCAGACTGTTCCACGCATAAAGTTCTCATAAGACTAGCCTATTAGAGATGAAATATGACACACAATATATAATGTCCTTGTAAAAATAATCTCTCTTAATTGCATTTATTTAAATAAATTTATTTGCAAATAATATAATACCAAAGTTTTTAACACTCTTTTTAAAAAGTTTCTAAGTGAAACCTACTTCTACACCATGTTTTTTTAGTGTAGAAATAAAAAGGCTTGTCGGTATAAATATTCAGAATATTAAATTACATATAGAGTCCTGCATTAGGCTAGCCATGTCAAAAAACATTGCATCAAGTTCAAATAATTGCATTTAATATAAATTTAACATAACGCATTTTCATTTGTTTGTGCATAAGTGCAACTAAGTGCATAAAAACATCACATTCAGTTTGCACTGTATATTGTTTTAAAGTAGCCTATATGATTTTAGGAGGAATACCCGTTTTAAAAGTATGCTGAAGTGCCTATTTCTTTTTCACAAGAAAACACCACGCAGACATGGTAACAAACTTCCCTTGAATGTAAAAGTGACATCTCCAAAACAACAGCATACAGGTTTACAGAACAGCATAACAAAACCTTCATTTTTTGGGGGATGAACTATCCCTTTAAATCTCAGTTCCTCTAAAAACACACAATTATAGTATCAAAGTCTGCCACTCAAAGCGATGGCTCACGTTGTCATATCTGGGTGCCTGATGGTTGCGAGTGACTCTCATAACTAGCAAAACTAGCACCATGTGATATCTGGCACAGCTGGCTGTCATATTTCTCAACTATACGCTTACAGTGCGCTATCTCTTGTGCCACCTTGCTGGCTCCACATGAAGAGAGACAGATAAAGAGGAAGGTGGGGAGCGGGGAACGGTGTGAATTTAATTTTATGGTTTATTAATAAAGACGTATCACTTTCTCTGTGCCCACACACCTCTGTTGAGTAGCTGCGCCTCCCTCTTCTGCTATCTGGATCTCTCTTTATTAGGAAGACACAAAGCCCTGCTCGCAAGGGATCCAAAGATAGACGTCTGTGTGACAAGCAGTCAACTCTCGTTCTGGAGTACGTTAGAGGCTGGTCATTAGCATATGCCGTATAATTGAATCAGCAAATTAGAAACCGCATTCGCTGACGTGCCTTACAAAGTGCTTTCGATGGTTATCTTGTTATTTTGCAAATGATACATTGAAGGCTTGATTAGCCAAAATTAACAAGCAAACTACGTGGTCCACGAGGTTGCTTTTCATCAACAAACATGCATATACAATAGAGAATGAGAACAGCCGGCATGGTATAATTAAATGAAGTCTAAAGGGAACTTAATCTGTATTTAATCTTAATTACTAGTTGGCTCTCTAATGCTAGACGCCACAGCGGTACTGTCAAGTGTAAATGTGTGCATATAACCACAATTATGTAGGACTGGTTATTGATTAGATGTATGAGAGCGCTGGCAGGCTTACATAAATATGCAGGAAAACAATTCATATTTCTATAAATATTCCTAAAGCCTTCCTTCCTTGACTTTATAGCTCTAAAAATGTCACTTTTAGGGCATAAATGCAAATTTGATCAGATTTTAATCTTTCTATTTGTAGAAACGGCAACTAGAGGATCCGATAAATACAGGAAAACAATAACAGCTGTGTGGCCGCTTTGTTACCGAAACATATTGCTTATGCCGGATATAGGAATTTCTTGGGGTCACGGCTTACCTTTTGAAACTTGGCACTGATAAATGACCCTGTATTATTTTCCCATTCTTTTAAACCGCCTAGCTGCACAAGATGAGGTTTGATGGCCCTTAAATTAGGAATCGGTGGAAAACTGTAAAGCACTGCAGGAAAACTGACATCAGTAGCGCTGGAAGGGTCGCAGATGTAAAGACCTTATACATATCATTATTTCACATCACACTAAACCATGCTTAGCTGCTATTTTTCCATGCATGCAAATAGAAAGCCACGGTGTCTTAGGAACGTGATGAAAATCTCTCGGTGCGGCGCGTCTCCTTTGGGGCCCTCGCTCAGTTAATCCAACGTTGCCCCCAAGTGTTCATCGAGAGCAGTGCCGTCAGGGGCCCAAACTCCGGAGCTGGGCGATAATTTATCGCTACCTGCTCGCAGAGAATTGAGTGCAGGTGCTGCGCACTCTGTTACTGCGTCACATTCAATTTGTGCCGAGCCGAGCGCATTAATGGAGTCGCAACGCTGCAAAGTAAAACCCACCTCGAGCTCCATATTGCCACATTCAGAGCAGAGCAAATTTATATGGTTTGATGCAGAAAATAAATATAAAATAACGACGGAGTTTTAAAATGGACTATACAGACTTAGTACAATATTGCATTATCCACTAATTATAAAGCAACTGTCAATAGCATGGAGAACGTCACATGATGAAGTGCCCCACTGTGATCTCTGAATATGTGTTATGGAAGAAGGAAGAAAATTTGGACTATTGTTGAGTTTTTTTATGTTATTTTATTTTTCTTTGTTTCTTTTAATTATTATTATTATTTATGTTACAAGTTTATTTATTTTTTTACTCTTAGCTATACAGTTTAAGATTGCTCTTATATTTTGTTTTAGAATATGTGTTACAATAGCCAAATTTTCGCTATAGATTACATACATATTATTCGGGTTTTTGATTTATGTTGATTTATGGGGTTTTAATGGGCATAATAAATACATAAGGTAATTTTAATGTTAATGTTTAATGTTCATATAACCTAAAATGAGATGTCTAATATGACTTTAAACAAATATATTAGACTATTAATTATCATACTGATAAATAGTAATTTACACTTTTTTCCATTAGCCACTATAGGTTAGTTTCTTATGCACTTATTAATGTTTGCCTTTTCTTAGTGCTTGAACATTTCTCTTGTTATTGTTTTTGTTAATATGCACAATATGCAATTTTGTCTGACAGTATGTGTGTACCTATTGTAGTAGGTCGCTGACTAAATGACTAAAATGTAAAATATATAGTGTTCTTACTGGAGTATTTAGCAAATCAATCCATTGAATAGTTCAGGGATAAATATTATTACACTCTAGTTGGTTTTTTTTTTATTTGTAAATATGAAGCTAGAAAATGTCTCAGAAGTTAGAGAATAAAAATATTATAGCGAAATAATATATCGTGTACTCTTAACCTCCGACACATCGTTAACGTTACTGATGACGACAGGGCGCATTTTGCTCAGCGTTTCGTAGAACACAAATTGGAAACGCTGTCATTACGTTTGTCTCCTTCGGCTCTCCGTAGATCGCCGACATATTGTTTGTGAGGAGCAAATTCTGGAAGACAAGGAGAGTGTTAAGATTACAGCGTTCGTATAACCAGTAATTAAATCGTAAATCGGTAAAGAAAGCACGATGGGTATGTATCCAACCTATACTGTTTTCTGACGTGTTACTTTTGTTATTTGCGGTCTTTAGCGACCAAATCTGTAGCTGAAATGCCGAGAGAAGCTACATCATGTCAGTTTAAGCATAGTGTAAAGGGCCAGTTAGCTTAGCACGTCGCTGTACTCGACAAATGTGTTTACCAGTGAGCTTCAGAACAGACATTTGAAGCTAAAACGCCTTCATAACAGGCGCTTGTGAGAATTATCGGGCGTTGACGGAGGCGGAAGGAGGTTTTGAGTCTTTGCCGGTGTAAACGCTTGGTCATGTTCAGCATGTTCAGTCAGTGGTTGTGAAATCGTCTCATGTTTGAGTCTACACGGTGGATGAGAAGGAAATGCTCTGACATTACCCGCCGAAGAACCCAGTGAACTGCCAATCTCTACCTAAACGATGGCCATAAATGCTGTTGAGGTAGACGCCTGACTGGATTTAGACAGACTAAACAATTACTTAGCTTTAGTGTCAGTGAGTTCAACAGTCAGCTGTAACATGTGACCAACCCTAAGAGCTGGTAGTTTCTGTTTTAAATCCGTTTATGTTTACTCAGAGTTTACCACATCGACTGTAACGTTAGTAGTTTTTTTGGTTATGTTGTCAGGAGGAATAATAAAACCTCATTCATGATGCATGTCTGGTACATATTACTTGGACGCTCAGCTTTAGAGAGCACTATTAAATGGTTTGAAGGGAGGAAGGGTTTGGGACAGGAACGATACAGACAGGACAGTCAGATAGGGTGTCTGAATCTGACTGCTGCTGACTTGGTTTTTCCGGTCCTGTGGTCTACTATTTCAGTGAATCATCACAGTGGAAATTAATGTGATATCTGACAGCTTTTCCTCGACAATGTAGAGGTTTTCACACACTGTGGCATTTCAAATTGCAAATGGAGTATGGGTCTGTACAGTACTGAGAGGATCCTTTTTATTTTACTATCTGCTCAATGCTATGGGTTTCATTTTTGTATTTTTATTTTATTTTTTCCAGACAGGCCAATGTTTAGATTTTTTGCTGCTCTAAAATAATCACACACACACACACACACACACACACACACACACACACAAAGAGTTATTTTTGTTTGTTTTATAAGGTTTTTACAACACCACGATTTCAGATAATGGTGAATTGGATCTAAATTTCAGTACCAGGCCAAAACTACCAGCTTATTTAATATAAAGTTCAAGCATTATAAAACGTGTAAACAGTAAAAAAAAAAATATGCATGTATATATGAGCCTTATTAAAGCTACCACAGTTTAGTTAAAGAGATTTTGTAGGTTGAACTTTGGATAGTCTACAGCCTGATCCCGTCTGCTGTTTGTCCCTGGTGCTCCGTCTTTAAGCCATAGCAAACACACTTCTTTAAAATAGTTCTGCGACAGGGGCCCAGCCCACGCTGCTATTTGTGAGGCCCATGTGATGGACAACTATGTAATGGAGCGCTTGAGTCGGGTAGAGCCACAGCTTGCTTGTCATCCCCTCTAAATCTGTAGAACCGAGTCATTATGTTGTTCTTGCTTGCCTCAAAGGAATAGCTCATCCATAAATGAACATCCTACCCTTCCTTATGTCTTTCCAGATCCTTATGACTGTCTTCCTTCCATGGAACTTAAATTAATTTAATGAAAGTGAACTGCACCGGTCATATTCCAGAATAACAAAACAAATACACTGAAAATGTTTACTGTCGTTGCTTTAGTTAGCATGATTTTCACCACCGGTGATTTGGTTTGAATTTAATTTACCAGTCTGATTTGAGTACTCTGGTGGCTCAAAAATATGGTCTTGATTTTGTGCACTCTTTGAAAGATCAAATTTCCGAAGCCAATTAATTTAAGTTGCATGGAAGACAGCTTCCAGGTAGTCTACAATTCATAAGTTGAGGGTTAATTATTTATTATTATTACTTATTTGTTTTTTTTTAATGAATTTAATTTGTATTTGGCAACAATGCAAAATCAAAATTAAATACTTCTATATTGTAACAAAAGATTTTATTTCAGATGAATCCTTTTCTTTTTTCCTTTTTTCATCAAAGAGTCCTGGAAAAGATAATGCATCAGAGTTTCAACAAAAATATAAAGCAGCACAGTTTTCAACATAGATTATAAAAAATGCTTCCTAATCCAGCGTATTAAAATAATATCCGAAGGATCGGTTTTGCATCACAGGAATACATTGAAGTGTAAAACATATTAAAATTGAAAGCTGCTGTTTTAAATTGTAATACTATTTCATAATAATATATTTGATATATTTTGTGATTTTTATCAAATAAACACGACTTTGGCAAGACTTGTTTTCAAAATCGTTCATAAGTCTTACCGATCTTGATCTTTTGAGAGTAGATTGTTCAGAAAGTGGTGACAAATATTGAATCACATTTTTAGATAAACTTCTTTTAAGCCTGTATTGTTCATGAGCAGATGCGTTGGAAGATGGGCTCACCTATCTCACCCAAAACCTCAGCAGTCAGGAAGCCTGATTTCTAACAGTCAAGCTGAAACTTGTAGTTATTGTTAGTTCTCCGCCCCAGAACTGCAGATCTTTTCTTACTGAAGGTTATGGAGGCCTTCACATGGTGCCAATGCTGATTTTGAGCTATTTTCCTCCTTTGAGGCGCTATACAATAAGATCATACTGAAAGGATGGGAGCGGGTCCAAGATCAGAAACCGTACCCTCAGGCTCTTTGTCTGTTAGTGCCCCGATGCGCATTCGGTAGCATTAGCCAGTCATCATTCGTAACCTCCTCTGCTCTCAGTGCTGCACAAATGCTGAGACAGGCTGCTTTAGCTGCTTGCTCATGCAAACAGCGTTTAGACACCCTCACTAAAAGTGGTTTTGCTCACTGACTCCGGGTGGCTCTGTTCAAGTGTGTTGTACTCAGCACAAACAGACCAAAGTGAGTAATGACGGTGGAGATAGCTGCTGAGATGGCTGAACAATTTCTCCAACGTCCATTGTTATGTTTTGAAGGGAAGGGTGTAATAAGCTATGCACTTCCACATTCATTTTTGTGTCGTTACTGACGACAAGTGTGCTCTTGCAGATGGTGCACCAACTGAAATCGTCACAGCTGTTTTGTTTTTTCTGTCAGGATGCCCAAATACTTGAGCATATTTTGTCCACCGTGGACAGTTTTTGCAGGTCTTGCACTCGTTGTTTCCTCACTTGCAACAGAAATATTAACTATGCAATTTTCATTGACCATTTCATAAAAAAAAAGCCTCTGCATCCCAACTCGCAGACTTATTTGTTCTTATTTAGGCGCATTGATAATGTACACTTCAAAAGTAATACGTACAATGTTTAAGTCTCTTTTTACATTCATTTGATGAAAAATACAGTAAAATAAAACAACTTTGCAATAAAAAAATGTACAATACCTTTTTTTCTGTAATGTATTCCTGTTATGCAAAGCAAAATATTCAGCTTCTTTGCTTCAGGCTTCATTGTGACATGATTCTTCATACATTATTCTAATATGCTTATTTGTTTCTCATTATCAATATTGAAAGCAGTTAATGTACTTCATATTTTTTGTGGAAACCTTGATTCCTTTTTTTTATTATTATTTAGGATTTTTTAATTAATAAATGGTAAAAAAAAATAGGCTTTTGTTCTGTCATAAAATTATTGTGCATTAAAAAATATACTGCTTGGCCAAGATTATGTGGACAGCTGCTTCTAATTAAAAGGTTTGGCAATTCCAGCGACACAGTGTCTTTAAGTGCTCTTGAGAAACTTGTATATCTGAGCTGTGATGTTACAAAATTTAAAGCAGACAAATCAACCTTTTTTTTTTTTTTTTTTTTTTTTTTTATTGCACGTTTTATCAGTGAGACTGTAGATTTAAAAAAAAAAATACTAATTCCGGTCTTGTATATTATTTTGGATAGATGGTATGCAACAAGGGAGCTGTTTGGAGGTCTAGGATCAAAGCAGACTCTTAATTATCCGTTGCCTTTTAGATGTCTAAACTCTTAACTGATTCATTCTGTCCTGCAGAGCCTTCAGGAAGTCCTGCGAAGGATAATTTCAGGATGAACCGCTACAAGAACAAAGCACTCAACCTGGAGGAGATGCGCCGGAGAAGGGAGGAGGAAGGCATTCAGCTGAGAAAACAGAAACGAGAGCAACAGGTGACTATGCTCTTTTCATGTTTCCTACGACAAGTACTGTCTTTTAAACCTGAAAATATAATAAACCCAATTTATTCGGAAGAGAAATGTTTTGAAGTAATATCCCAAGCTGAATCCTTATCTTATTGACTGTCCCGTTGCAGTTTAAATTGCATTCTGTTAAAGAAGTTAAATGGTCTGTGAATGGCGTTTCGCGTTAACTTTAACTGTCACATCAATTGATACAGTTTGCACCATTGATTCTCTCTCTTTCTCTTGGCAGCTGTTTAAAAGGAGAAATGTGGAGCTGCTTGGTGAAGAAGGGGGGATGTTTGACAGTCCACTTATGGATTCCTACGTCTCCTCCACTACAGCCCCAGTGAGTCCAAACCCAAATGCATTGTTTACCTTCTCTTATTATGTCACTTACAGGCAGAGGTAACTCTGGGACTGTTGTTAGTAGTGCATTATGACCCCTTAATTCAATAGGCGCTATTGATTTGGACTTCTCAGAGGTGCAAACCTGGGCCGAAAACAAATTACGGTCATCGATCTAGACCAAGTTTGCCCTATGTTTTTTTCTTCTTTTTTTTAGGATGGAGTAATTACAAGAGACATGGTTGAAATGCTCTTCTCGGAAGATCCTGAACTGCAGCTGGTCACAACACAGAGGTTCAGAAAACTGCTTTCCAAAGGTATCTGACACAAACGCATGTCTAGAGCTGCCTAGAAGCGTGGATGAGTTTTAATAATTCAATCTTTGCGTTCTTCAGAACCAAACCCTCCTATCGACGAGGTGATAAGCACACCAGGAATTGTGAATAGATTCGTTGAGTTTCTACAGAAAAGTACAAATTGCACATTACAGGTGAGATATGATGAAAGCTGAAATATTTTGTACACTTTTAAAGTCAGATCTTTGAGAAAGTGTGTGTTCTTTTTCCCATTAGTTTGAGGCGGCTTGGGCACTGACCAACATTGCGTCTGGAACATCTCAGCAGACGAAGTTTGTGATCGAGGCCGGTGCTGTACCCGTCTTTATCGAGCTTCTCAACTCTGAGTTTGAAGACGTGCAGGAGCAGGTACAAGTTCTAAAACTGCAAGGAATAAGTCACCTTGTTTTGTTTGTGCTAAACGAGTATGAATCCCCTGTGGGTATGTTAATGGATCTTCATGTCACAGGCTGTTTGGGCTTTGGGGAACATTGCGGGAGACAGCGCTGTGTGCAGAGATTATGTGCTAAACTGTAATATCCTTCCTCCTCTACTAATGTGAGTGCTCTGTTTTTCTGTTTACCTTACATGAGGCCAGAGTACTGGTATTTATCTGACATAGCAGCAAATTTAACGTCTTTTGCGGAAGAGACGAGCATTTTTTTTGCTGAAGATGAGGATTGATTGTTTCCTTAATGATATTTTTCTTCTCTAGGCTGCTGACCAAATCAACTCGTCTCACGATGACCAGGAATGCTGTGTGGGCCTTGTCCAACCTCTGCAGAGGCAAAAGTCCACCCCCAGATTTTGAGAAGGTCTGTACTGCTTATCTGTCTCTTGGCTACACTCTTATTTTCTTTGTTTTAGATGGCACTTCATGCTTTACATGATCATTGAGATGTCACAGGTAAAAGCAAATTAGGCACCAAAGTGATACTAAAATAAAATAACTATATAGCAATTTCACTCTTTGTACAGTGTGTATATGTATATTCATGTGTGTGTGTAAATATTTTGAAAATACACGCTGAACAAGTGTGTTTTTATATATACATAATAAATAAACGCAATACACAAACGAATTATGTAACAAAGTTAAATTTTGTATTACTTGTACTTCCACTAGTTTACATGCACTCATTGTGCAGTATTTTTTTATTTATTTTAAATAATTGTTGTAGATGTAAATTTTATTTATATCTTGCACAGACTTCATACTGAAAGCTGTCTTTCGCTCTTGTAGGTTTCTCCTTGCCTGCCTGTGCTGTCCCGTCTCTTGTTCAGCAGTGATTCAGACCTGCTGGCTGATGCCTGTTGGGCTTTGTCCTATCTCTCTGATGGGCCCAATGAGAAGATCCAGGCAGTTATTGATTCGGGGGTCTGCAGGAGGCTGGTGGAGCTGCTCATGTGAGTCAGCTACGTTGTCATTTCTAGGTCATGTTGGTTTTATGGAACATTTAAGTTCTATAATAATATATTTCAAAGTGAAACTGAAAGTTTTTAACTTTTGCTTATAATTAAATTATTTTATGGGGAAAAAAACTTCAAACTGCTAGCATTACAAAATGGTAATCATCATAGTGGATTAATAATTAGTTTTATGTCAGTCCTCTCAATTTTTTAGTCAGGTTACATGCCTAATTTAACTGAATGGGGGGAAAAAAGGCCTGTGTGGGGTAGTCTTGCAGTTTTTAGTCGCATGCAATGTGTTTCACAACTTTTAAAACTATTTTATGGAGTCCACAAGGTTTTTCAGCAAGGCGTTTAACAGCTGAACATGTTAAACAACAGTACAGTCTATTGAACGCTCTGTACATCTATCCCTCACAATTGCATTTCATTGCTTTCAACAACTAAATATGGTTCTGCCCTGACTGAGGTCTATATCAGGGGGCCTTTCAGATACGATGTTGGACAACAGGGGGACCTTTTGAATCGTAAAGGTTGAGAAGTACCGGTTTGGCTGGATGATCAGTTTCCTCTGTTCTTGCAGGCACACAGATTACAAGGTGGCCTCTCCTGCTCTGAGGGCCGTTGGAAACATTGTTACAGGAGATGACATTCAGACACAGGTGTGCTTGTGTGTGAGCGGATGTGTTTATTCATCTTCATGTAGGATTATCTCTGGTTTCGAGCAGGAGATTGATAATGTCACCTTATGCTCCTATTCTTTCTGCCCTAGGTGGTGTTGAACTGCTCCGCTCTCCCCTGCCTGCTGCACCTGCTCAGTAGCGCCAAGGAATCCATCAGGAAGGAGGCTTGCTGGACCATCTCCAACATCACAGCGGGAAACAGAGCGCAGATTCAGGTACACCATGACCCACACTCCACATCTGCTACCCAGAGGCACACTCGCAGGGCTCCGCTTGTTTATCACTTGCGGCAGGGTTATACGGCTGCGGCCTCAAACCTTCAAAGGAGGGAACTTGTTTGTAGTGTCTGCTTGGGATTTATTTTTGGATTTAAGGATGACTTTAATCCTCTGTTCTTTTTCTCACCTGTCATCATCGTCTTCTGCAGGCCGTAATAGATGCAAACATCTTCCCAGTCTTGATAGATATCCTACAGAAAGCCGAATTCCGCACCAGGAAGGAGGCGGCGTGGGCGATCACTAATGCCACGTCAGGTGGCACACCCGAGCAGATCAGGTGAGCTCTCAAATGGCTTGTTTTAAGCACCTTAAGCATTCAGACAACTGACTAAAGTGTCACAAGGGTTGCCGTATCACTTTGTGAATCAGGTCATTGACAGAGAGCTAATTTTTGGAGAGCTGAACGCCAAAACATGCAGATCCAATGACAATATAAGAAATGAAGTCATTGAGAGGACCACTGCAGATGTGTATCACTGTGTAAATGTTATTTGATCACCTAAAATTAGATAATTTGATTTTATGACATGACCAGGTTAGCTTGTTTTGACAATTTGTCATGTGGTGCGACTTACTTTATGGTTACACCACATGACATTTTAGAGTAATTCAGCTTAAAAATGTGATAAATGGTATAAAAATTTTTCAAAACTGAATTAAAAAATAATAATTTTTAGCAAATCTTTTCCTTTTTCTGTATTTTCCCTCTTATCTGTCATAGACTTAATTGTAAGCTTACATTTGACTTTTTTTTACTAAAGATAAACCAGTTATATTTTTTTAATGGCCTGTCCAGATTTCCTGTTGTTTTTGTTCACTTATTTTTAAATGGTGAGTGGGCTAATGCCAATTGCTCAGTGAGAGACAACAAAGAACAAAAGAGTGCACAAACAATTTTATTGCTCTATTACTATTAGAAGCAAACATTATATTTTAACTGTGATTCATAGAAAGATTCTACATGCATGTTTCATAAGCAGTTGTTATTACAAATATGGCTGAATAGTGTGATTTCAGTGTTGTGAAAGTATACTACATAAACGGCTGCTCAAAAAAAGCTAATGGGCTAGAAGAATCACTCATCAGTAGGTGGCGCTTATGGAACAAAAGCAGTAACTTAAAAGCTACAGCATTTTCTGTGGTGGCTTGTTTTTGCTCTTGGAACAGAGTCCGAAACAGAGATTTGATTAAATAAAACGTAATTCAGTTGTGTGTTTGGTTCTGACTGATGGCCAGTCGTCTGGTGCATCTCTAATACTTACCCTCTTTAAAGCCTGTGTTTGTCTGTTGCTTATACTGACCAAGAGTTGTCCACAGTGCACATAACATATGCTGACTGTCAATATGTATGACTTTTCAAGACAGACAGTCTCATGACCCCAGTGGTTGATGGAGAATAATGCGCCACGCTCATTGAGAGATAATCGAGTTAGAGCTGACCTCAGAAACAAATTCTCAAGATAGTTTAAGTTTAGCATGACAGCCTGTTTAAAGTGCTCCCCCAATCCTCGTCTGGCCAACTTGGGCCTTCTCAGAAGGCTAATAGCATGGCACAACTCAAGCGCTAATATTGGAGTAGTTGTCTTGATCACCAGGGAGCGCTTGTGATGTGTTTATCCAGATTGAATTGCGGTGTGGTTTTCATGCCATCTAGTGAGATCACACCGTCTGGAGAGAGCAGTGTGCTTAAAGTGTTCATTGCTATGCACACTTACAGCAAATGGTTTGAGTTTTGATCAGAAATACACTTACGGCATTTTGCAGCTGTGCGTGATTAAATATAACAGGCTATAATATGTACTTAAAGAGTGCTTTCTTTAGCGCAAGTGTAGCAACAAGTTACCATCTAAGATCTCATTTAATCGTATTTATAATGTACAAGATGTGTTTTTAACTTGAGTGTTACATTAGTGTGGTGTAATGGCCTGATGTTGTTGTTGTTGTTGTTGTTGTTGTGGTGTTATGAGTATGTTTTATTTTTGGATTGTGCTCAAGGACTTTTACTATTTATGATGTTTCTTAGTCTACTTCTAGACTGTCATAAAAACAGATTTTTGCCGCCTTTTTTGCTTTTGTTTCACATTGCTTAAATGTGAATCAATGAACAAAGAAACTATAGGACCAGTTGATGGTTTAAATGTCGATGTTCATTTGCTGACCTTGGGATGTTTGGTTCGTGCTTATGGCATTGTTGTGTGCCTAAATCTGAAATGCAGATTCTATTACATTCTACGGGTGTGTCTTGCCAAATATAAATTCCTCCATCTTCAGTTATTTGTATTATGGGAAATTAAATTATGATGTTTATTTTCGGATAAATTAAGTACTGAAGGACAAATATTGTCCCAGTCGTGCTGGTGCGCGTCTAGTTTAACAAATCGATTCATTCCACGAATTACACAAAGCAACAGAAGGGGAAATGCATGATTTTTCTGTGCCAAAAATTAAGCAGTTATTGGACTTAATTTTTGAGGGCAGTATTCCAAATACAGTGTTTCTTGGATTGTGGTTTCTCCTGTTGAATTGAGACAGAATATGGTGTTGCACGTGTTGTTGCTTATTAATTTCCATCTTTTTTTTTTTTTAATTCTTTTTTTCTATAGGTATCTGGTGAATTTGGGCTGCATTAAACCTCTCTGTGATCTGTTGACTGTGATGGACTCCAAGATCGTTCTGGTGGCTCTGAATGGTCTGGAGAACATTCTCCGACTGGGCGAGCAGGAGGCCAAACAAAACGGCAGCGGCCTCAACCCTTACTGCAGTCTTATAGAGGAAGCCTATGGTAACGCATTCATCAAACCATCAATTTTATGCATGTGTTTTTAGAGACATCATATGGGAAAATAGGATGAGAAATGGCAAAACAAAAAAGCCTTCTGTTGCGTTAATTTTGAAATATGGGTTTACGTTTGGGGTTAGAATTTTTTTAGTTTTGTTTTGATTAAGAACAAAATATCTTAAGTGCACTTTGACTACAGTTATTTGATCAGTAATAGAGAAAAAAAAAATATTACTACAGTTTTTAAAATAACTATTTTCTATCTATTATAGCAGGATTTTAAGATGGTGGCTTCAAAACTCATATTCATGAAACTTTGCATCACAATTTTTCTGCAAAAAAATGAATCCACTGAAAGTCTGAGTATATTTCAGGTTGTAGTAAAATATCAACACTTTACAAACAGGTCACACTTTGTATTAGGTGCCCCTAATTACTATGCCCATTACTATATACAACTGTACTTATTGTGTTCATATTGCATTGCAAAGCACTTCTGCGGATATTGAGGTGGGATACAGGAAAGGATATGGCCAGGTTTGGTGGTACGGGTAGGTTTAAGGGTGCGTAAGAGCTACGGTATGGGACAAAAGTGTAAATCTAAATGTAATTTCATAAATGAATTACCGATCTAATTATAAAGTATAAGTACAATGTAAAAGCATGTATAAAAACAATTCATTTAAATGTAAGTAGTAAGGCCTAATACTGCATTTTTCACAAAATCTGTAATTTTCTGTCATTTATTAATCTTTGTGCTGGCTTGAAAGCCAAAGTGCACAAAATTGCACTCAAAATAGGCAATTTTTTTTTTTAATCAGCACCACAAAATTAAGAAAAAGTTCAGCAAATATGATGAAGGTAGATGAAACTATATTAACCATATTTTTTTTTAATTATTTTTTTTTTTTCTTTGAACTCGCTATTTATCAGTGTAAAAGTCTCCACTAGCACTTTTGATACATTTGGAGTGAATAAATGTTATTTGTGTGTGTAAACTTTGGCTCGCTTTCTTTCTCTGTCAGGTTTGGACAAAATCGAGTTCCTACAGAGTCATGAAAATCAGGAGATCTACCAGAAAGCCTTTGACCTCATCGAGCACTACTTCGGAGTAGAGGAAGAGGATGCCAGTCTGGCACCACAGGTGGATGAGAACCAGCAGCAGTTTCTTTTCCCGCAGCAGGAGGCCCCCATGGAGGGCTTCCAGCTATAACCAGCCTTCTGACTCTTTTCGGCCGCCTCTTACCTTTACACCCATCCCTGCGCCCAATACCGGTACTAAAACATACGCCGGATTCACTCAACCACTGAACCAAATTTAACCCAACGACCCAGACTGATTTATTTAGACACTGAAGTGTGTCTCACGTAGGGAAACATATCCTCTGCCCTGTCACACACAAGAGAGCTGGATTTTTAGTTTGGTTTTTTTGTCCCTCCCCCCTCAGTGATGCAGCTATGTAATCATCCCCCTCAGGTAGAAATTGTGACGCTGTGTCTCTTTACTTTTTTTTTTTTTTTTTTTTTTTTTTTTTTTTTAAGGGGAGATACGCTACAGTTCTCCCCTTTCACTGAAAGATGAGAGCATTGCTTTTTCATTTATTTAAAATCAGAAAATCTTATACTTTTTGGTCCTGGTTTGTTTTTCATCATATAGCGTTTCTAGAATTTATTTTTTTTTGTTTAATTATTCATATCCTGCTAATTAAACGAGCCTGGTTGTGTTTGATATGGCCGTGCTTTATAAACGAAACTCTACCGTGATATCTGCAGATGCGTTTCACGAGGATTTAAGCACTCTTCGAAGCCTTCGCGAAGCCGTTTCCTTTTTCTTAGTATTAGTATTCATCATTTCAGACCATGCTGGGTGTGGAGTTTATGTAGAGTCTGACGTGGTGGTGGTGGTGGTGGGTGGTGTTGAAATAATCCAGGTATTTTAGTAAAAGAGTATCCTAACATCAGTCATTACGGTTTAAAGACAATGGCTGGAAAAGTGGGGCCCGAAGTGGGGCCCAATTTAGTAAGGATAATGCCCAGTTTTGTTTGTTTTTTTTTTTTATCAGTCAGAGGTGAAATCTCTAGTTGTAGGATGTTCGTGGTGTGCAGTGTTATGAATAACTCTTCTTTTGATCAAAAGGCTTTAACTTTGAGATGTGATCTGGGGGAAATACACACACACACACATCTGAGGGCCGGATGGATGCACATGATGGAGTCTTAATTCTGCTCGGATAGTAATTTCTGGCGGAGAGTAAATCTGGGTGGTTCGAGGTGTTTGTTCAGCGCAGCCCTCAGAATGTGCATGTTGGGGTTTTGCATGGTGTTCAACAATCATTTTGTATCTCTTGCCAGATCTTCATTCAGCAATTAGCTTGCACTTCTTAGATAAAGTAGTACCGGTTTTTGTAGTTTTGCAGGTGCTGTAGGTATGGCAAGGAATACTTATTAAAATAATGAAATATATGGGCAAAAAAATAATATATATATCTATATATATATATAAATAGATATTATGTTCTATTTGCACACACCTTGCACACATGCGTACAAGACCAGCATACACTTCATAAACATGTACACAAGCAGATTAGCATAAAACCGAGGGGAAATGACTTCCATAATCTCCCAAATCCTTTTTTTTTTCCTGCATATGCAAGTACGTTCGCGTCGATTTGTTCCACCGTTTGGCACTTTTTGAGTTGATGCACTAAGAATTAAACACACCGGAGTTTGACGTTGGGACTGCTGTGGATTGAATCAAAAGTTCGAATATTAACCTCTCGCCCTTTACGAAACTTTAAAAACTACACGCAGACTTTTCCTGTCGTTATGGAAGCATTTATCCTCTACCTCCGCAGTACACTGACCGAAGGGTGCTTCTCTGAGTGAATGCTAGGGGGTCATTTGATTTAGGACGGGCCCCTATCTACGAAAACATAGGGAGACGTTGACTGACGGATGGTGCGTGAAAGGAAGTGTCGCTTTTATCAGCATCCTGTGTTTGATTGACTAGTAACTAGATGTCACTCCGATGCATTTCCTGATCAGGACCGATAACCGAAAGGAGGTTTCCATACTAATTCTGGTTCAAGAACCCTTTATGAAATCAAGACTTGAATTTAACTCTTTGAAAATACCTCGCCACGATCTGATGTACTCTGACAACAACAGTATCCACTTTAAATCGGTTCAAATCCTAGTTCTGCGTGATATTAGATGGCATTTGCTGTATTTACAGGATGTCCGTCTCGGAATGAGGAGGCTGCAGTCATCCATGTTTCCGCACACATCAGAGAAATGGGAAAATAGACCGAAATGATTGGGAGGAAGGGAAGAAAACTATGCTTATTAATATATATATCGAATGGTCTACAAGACCACAGGTGTGTTGATCCAAAAAACACAAAGAAATGATCTCTTAATGGAAATGCACTCCTATTCACAAAAGTGCCAATCAGACCAACAAAGACAAGAGGCTGATGCGTATCAATCTGTCTTTGATTTTTTTTTTTTCCTTCCTTTTTTTTTTTTTTTTTTCTTTTATTTACTTGAATGTGCACACATGCTGTGCAAATATTGCTGCTCTATTTTCTTATCTTACAAATTAGACGTTACATTGTCTGCCACAGTTTCAATAGAGATGTGATGGTCTGCTATTTGTACACCAAATTGGTAAACTCAAAGGTATAAAGATTAAAAAAAATGCATAATTTATTGTGCTGGATGAATTAATACTTTTATCGAAGGCCAATGCAATGTTGAAATACTGTACTGTTTGCCTAGCTTGTGTTCCTTTTGGACGGCTTGGAGGAAGTGAGAAAGATGCTACCGATTGAAGGAGAAACCCTGTAAACTCTTTTCTTGCTCTCGTTGCGTGTGTTTTTGTCTTGTTTTTGAGCGCACTAGCTGACCATGTAGACCCAACTGTGTTTGTTCCGAGTCTAACTTCCACGCGTAACCAACCGTAGCACAATTACAGCAAATCCAAATCAGTTCGTAGATGTTTTGTTCTCCATTTAAGGACATACGCTTTAAAAGCCAATTTTTTTTTTTTATAACTAAACGAAACTGGGTGTCATTTGATCCGTGTATCTCTGTGAATTACAATTAAACCAGAAATTCAACGGTTATATTGTTATATTGGCACAGTTTAAAGTTGCAGTCCTGGCACTGCTCTTTACTCCTTTAAAATAACTTCTGAGAAGTGCAGAAAAACAATAAAATATTTACAAAAGGCCACAAGTATGTGAAATTGGGTCTTTATGGTCTTCCGTCCTAGATCTTGTAGATGTTGACATTTGGAGACTTTTTGTCTCTTCCAAACCTGGAGCCGATGCATATGGCTGTGTCTAGTAATGCTGACTCACCTGTGTTTACAATGCTACATGTTTAAGTACTTTTCATACACAATATTAAGACTTGCCCAGGTGGATATTGTATCCTGGTTTGGTAATTACTTTCCTTTTAAATGTATTTATATTTAAATCTTCTTTTTTTTCTTTTTTTTTTCCTCCTCTGCCTACGATTGCCCATACTGTGACTGACTTGACTTTACCGACGATATGAATGAGTGACGGACACACAAACTGAACATGTCACACAAACATATACATGAACAATTCTGAACAAATGTTTTTGTTTTCTCTTTTCTTTTTTTTTGTCCAAATACAAATAAAAGGATAAAACACCTCCTGGCTTGTAAATGTACTTCTTTTGTCGGTGTAAAGAAGTGATCGATACAGACGTTCAAGACATTCATTTTATGACATTCAAAAGTTGTCAAGTTGCATTGCTTTCACAGAGAAATGTGGCTTTATGTAAATACTCTAGGTAGTGCAAGCTGTTGTAAAGCTACAGGCCCTATTGGTTTATTTATATTCATATACATATTTATTATTGCAGTTTCAGATAAATGGGTAGATATACAATAGTTTCCATATATCATAATTATAAATGTTACGAAAAGTTTTTCATTGCTTTGTTATAATGGCATATTAAATACTGTAGTTTTTCCGAATTGCAAAAACACATCTCACAAAATTATAACCATATGACCAAAAACACCATCAAATACACTGAATGTATTTTTATTTTAAAGATACCACAACAGTTCCTCAATGTAATGCTGACGATTACAATAATGCAGTCAAAAACTATTTTTGAAAATAAAAAAAATATTTATTAGACAACAATAATGTAATATTTATTACTATATTATTACACTTTTTTTCCATATAAACCCATTTCTGTATGCCCAATATTTAAAAATACACAAAAAAGCATGACCAGGCTATGGCTGACAATTTCAAAATAAATTAACAAAAGACCGAAGCCTTTTCTCACCAAACCACTTCACCGAACTATACATAAATCAAATATACATATCAACATATGTAACAGCATTATTTTAACAGCAGGCTTGGCATCCATGGAACTCATCTGCCACACAGTTCAACTTTTTATTTTCATTTTCCCCGAGTAGAAGTTGAGTTTGTGTTTCAACTCGTCATTTATGAAGTTCTTTCCATTCAGGTCTTCTAGAAGAGCAAGCACCATGTTCTTAGCCCTCTGTTCTCGTTTCTTCACGTTCCTCATGTCTCGCTCCAGACTCTCCACTCTAGCCAAGGCTTCACTGAGTCTGGCCTTTAGATCAGTGGGATCTGCAGGCAATGCATAGGAGTGGTCCTGGAAGAAAGAAAGAAGACATTTTTATGTTACAATGCATCCCTCAAAAACCTAGCTTTTTGGTGTGTGATGCATACAAATACTTACTACACTAGGCGGGGGTTTAGTCTCTTGTAACTGCTGAGAACAGTCCACTGGGGGCCTCTCTTCAGCTTTCCTTGATGTTCTTGTTTTCCTGGGTGCCACAGGCTAAAGTTGAGGAAAAAAATATAAAACTGATCCTAATGACAAGCTATTAAAATTGCATGTTATAATGGTGAATCTACTCTCTGTAGATGAGCTGGAAAACTGAAGACAGATGGTTTAGCTCCTTCCCGAATCCTGACGATCTGACCCGTCCTGTCCACGTCCTGTGGCTTAAAGTGCTCACTGCATAGCACGGAGCAGTCGCTGGCGGAAAAACCTTTCCTTCTCGTAGCTAGTTCCCACTGCCTCCTCAGTGCTTTCTCCCTAGGAAACCTTCAAAGTGGGAGAAATGTTATTAGCCAGCTAACAATCGTCAGTCACTGATCAGAAACAAGTCTTGGCCAATATACAATTTCTTCCTAACAGAGGTCCAAACAGTAATAACTTACATGGTGTCAGTATTCTGTACAGCTATAAAGTTTTTGGAAGAGTAATTATATAATTTTTTAGCAGTTTATTCAGACAATTGCACAAAGTCCCACTGAGCTTCATTTCGTTTCTGTGATGTGCAGTATTTTAGCTAAATATTTTTTATACGCAACTACGTGGCTTGGTGGCGCTGCTCAAAACAGCGCGTGCGTTGTAAAAGTCGAGATGGGTCGTGCTGATTAGACCGCTATTATAAACCCCTATATAAACTATAATACAGTCTGAGACTTTATATGAACTTCACCTGTACGGTGTCTTATATAGTCACAGCTTTCATAGTTAGCGACTGTTGTCATTAGCAATTAACAGCCTGACTCTGTTAATGTAAAAACGACCTGATACAACCAGAATCAACGGTCTTACTTGTGAAAAGTAATTCCCCTGTATCTGCTTTGGATGGTGCGGCGGTTTTTGCAGCCCCAAGCAGCACACGAATCAGGCATTTTTCTCCAGACCGGTCTTCTGACAAAAATCTGCCCGGTCCAATATGGCGGCGACGCCGACCCACGATGTTAATAATAGGCGCCGTCGGGAACGAGAAGCTTCGAAACATTTTGTTCGGATCTTTTGCTCTGAATCAGTGCTTCGGAACTTGTGGTTTCAGTTTTTTTTTTATTTCGTTTTATTTTTTACAAGAAGGTGTTAAAGACTGGAAAGGATACATATGGCACAACTAGGCATGCACACATCAAAACTCATTTTTGTCATACTGTACAGCAATATTTACTATTGTTTTCATTATGGAAAGGGGTAGGTTTAGGGTTGTTCCATGCGTGGACGTAAAAAAAAATACAATCTAACAATCTAACAGGAATTAATTTCATTGTTCAGTCTTAGGTGTTTTGATCACGAATAATTTGGTTAATTTGATTCAAGCTTCGGTTTGTCATCACTATCGCCCACATCGGCGTTATTGAGAAATAAATGTTTTAATTAAAATGTATTTAAAGCTAATATAAAAACAAAACGACGAAAAAAAATAAACAATAAAGCACTACAATACAACAACAGTAATAAGACATTAATACACCGGAAGTTTGCGAACGTTCGACCAATCATCTTCGAGCGTTTCCATGGCATTTCCTGTGTCAGTTGGAAGCAGCAGTGGGAAGGGTAAAGAGTGGTGGTGACAAACATCAGAAGTGGTTTCTTGGAGCAAACTAAAACACTGGTATTAATTTAAACGGTATTAGCCGACAGCGCAGATGCATTTAAGGTGTTTGTTTTTTTGAAACCGTAAAACGGAAGAGCGCGTCAAGTCAGTTAGCAGATGTTTAACTGAGCGTTTGGTTAGCCATGATTGCTAAACTAGTCGAGTGAGATGTTACACAGCAGCAGCTCTCGGTCGTACTTCTGTGCTCAGCTTTAGCTGTTGTTTTGGACATCTGTATGTCAAATTGTTATTTGCTGAGATTAGCACGGAGCACTTTATGATTGACAGTCGATTCAATGTCCTAAATGTGATCAGAAGTCGGTGTTTGACGTGTCACGATATTGTGTGTATATATAGTGAATTAACCAGTCATATTCGTTTGATTCTCACACAGCAGTTTCGTTGTAAAGTTGCGACTCAACTGAAACATGTTCAGTTCAAGCTATTAGATGCAATATGATGTCTTGTAGTCCTCTGACTGTGTGTTGTTGTGTCTTAGTATTTGTTTATAGGTCAACAATGCAGAGGAGTGAGATGGAGGATCCAGTAGCTGATAGCAGTGCAGATGATACAGAGGAGAGCACAGCTGCATCTGAGATGAACAACAGCCCTAAAGAAGCCGTAACACAGACGGATGGCACACCAACCAATTCTCAGGCAGAGGAAGGCTGTAAGTGTGTCCCGGTGTGTCCGATTATTCATTGCCGCGTTTATTCTCACTCGTGTTTCTTGTATTCAGTGGCTGGAGCGAGTTCTGCTTCCCGTGACATGGCGGAGGAACTGAGCAGACAGCTGGAAGACATCCTCAGCTCCTATTGTCATGAGGACGGCGAGGATGCGGCGGTGACCAACGGCCAGCCCGACGGTGTGGAAGTGAACGGGCTGTGTGAGAAGGAGGACGGCAAGCAGGAGGACGCCAAACTGAATGGCAATGGATGCACTGAGAAGGAGCAGAAAAAGCTGCAGGACAAGAAGAAAGTCAAGGGACTGGGTGAGTCGATGTGCACCTAACTTAGTGCTCTTTCCGTTGTCTGGCACAATTAAACGGTGACAAGATGATAAGGTTATGGAAGGCTGATATTTCAAACGATCGCAAACCAACAGTTTTCAACGTTGATTGGTAATAAGAAATCTTTCTTGAGCAGCGAGTCGTCATGGAATGATTTCTGGAAGACTGGAGCAATGAAGCAGAAACTTCAGTCTTACACTACAGGAATTAGTTGCATTTTACAATATATTAAAATAGTTATTTTAAATTGTAGCGATGTTTTATTTTTTTAACTGTGTTTTTAGATGAAATAATTTTGTTCACATTGTTAAATTTTGTGTATGAATGCCAGTCGTTCGAGTCATCCGGGCAATCAGGAGTTTCTTGTACTATTGAAAAACATCCCCATGAAAGGTTGCTCATTTTTTAGTTGGCTGAGTGATTCTCTATGTTTAACAAAGAACCTACTCTATTCAGAAAAGACCATTTTTGCTTGAATTTCACTGCAATTTAATGTGACCACACTTAAAGTGACTTTTTTTTTTTTTTACTGACCCCAAACATTTGAATGATAGTGCATATAACACACAATAAAATGAAGAAGAAATAGAAGTTACAAGTTGGTTTGTGTTTGGTGAAGTATATCCTGGATTTGATAATTGTCAAATTAGAATTAAATAAATCAGTACCGGTGTTATGAAAGTAATATGGCATCACTTAGAAAAAGACTGTGCAATTCAAAGTAAACCCACACACTTGATCTGAATGGATCTGGGTGTTCAGAACGTACTTTTCTACCTCTGTTCACAATGGGCTATTGTGATATAATGCCAAACATGTCAAATCATCCAATAATGTATGACTTTTTTCCCAAAATAAGTTTTTATAACGGTGACCATTTATATTTCAGTAATATATAAGTTTAAATGTAAACTGTTACATTTTTATTATAGTTCATTATAATAATAGCAACTGATTTTGGGCTTTTTGATCATTTAAATGTTCATTGTATAGTTGTGTACTATGTCATTTGTGTATTTTAATTATTTTTTTTCTTCTGACAATTGCCTGAAATATTCCTGATCATGACCTTAATCCAATTTAATTAAGGGTTTTCATTTCGTTATGAACTCAAATGGTAAAATCTTGGTCAGTCACCAGCCCCCTTAACCTAAAATATATCTGTGTGTTTTAGGCAAGGAGATCACCCTTCTCATGCAGACCCTCAACACATTGAGCACTCCAGAGGAGAAGCTTGGTGGTCTCTGTAAGAAGTACGCCGAGCTGGTAAGACATGATACTATCAAAACATGTCAGCATCTCAGGTTATGTGTTGTATAATGGAACAATACCACTCCTAGAGAAAGAAGATGAAAAGATAGTCATGAAAAAATAAGTGCTTTATTTTTGGGTGTATATAACAATATACACCCAAAAACATGCCGTTTCACGCCCTTTAATAGTAATTTTTATGATTAAAATAACGCACCTGTCCCGCTTTGTTTCTTTTAGCTAGAGGAGCACCGCAATGCTCAGAAACAAATGAGGGTTCTGCAGAAGAAGCAGACGCAGTTGATCCAGGAGAAGGACCACTTGAGAAACGAGCACAGCAAAGCCATCCTGGCACGCAGCAAGCTGGAGAGCCTCTGTCGAGAACTGCAGAGACACAACCGCACACTTAAGGTAGGCTAGCTTGATATGAATGCGGATTACGTGATTATTTGCGCTCAGGGGGTTTAGCGTAATTCATCGTGTGAGGTACCTGCCTTGTGCAAAATTGAAATTTAGAGGTAATCAGAACAGGGATCTGCCTCAGCGGTTTTCCCTCCCAGCTTCTCAGAGTATTATTTAATCTCCTCCAACTACACTTTTCACGTAACCGCGGGCTTGTATTTTCCTTAATGAGATCAATGGGTTGATGTTTGCTGTGGTTGGCAGGAGGATGGTGTGCAGCGTGCCCGGTTGGAGGAGGAGAAAAGGAAGGAAGTGACCTCACATTTCCAGGTGACTCTGAACGACATCCAAGTTCAAATGGAGCAGCACAACGAGCGTAATGCAAACCTAAGGCAGGAGAACATGGAGCTGGCTGACAAACTGAAGAAGCTTATTGAGCAGTATGAGCTCAGAGAGGAGGTGAGAGATATGAAAATAAGGGATGAAGAGAGAAGGGAACTGCTGGAAGGGAAAAAAATGTTGTCTGTAAATCAACAACAGCTGTGCTATTATTTTTTTAGGCTTTAAATTGAAACAACTGAGAATTTACTGTGTTGTTCAAATGAAGGCAAAGTATTTAGACCCTTCAAATGTTGATTTATGTTCTGTACACCAACTAAAACAAGCATAATTTGGTTGCATGGTTTTATATTTGTGTTTAATGCAATGACTTTTAAGCTTGGCTTAAGTTTTGTTGTTTTGGAGCCACTGAACCTAAGAGAGATGTTTTCTCTTTCAGCATATTGACAAGGTGTTCAAGCAGAAAGATCTGCAGCAACAGCTGGTAGATGCGAAGCTTCATCAGGCACAGGCTCTGCTCAAGGAATCAGAGGATAGGCATCAGAAGGAGAAAGAATTTGTGAGTTTCTACTTACACTGAGACGAGATTCAGATGAGATTACAGACAAAAACACTTATTAATTGAGGCGATGAATGTACCAAAACTTTACCATGAGACTTGCACAGTGTGTCCACCGGAGCTTCCAGTCAATCATTTAGATATATGCTTTGTCATTTCCTTTTTTTTTTTTTTAGCTCCTGAAAGAGGCTGCCGAATCCCAGAGGATGTATGAGCTTATGAAACAGCAGGAAGTCCATCTGAAACAGCAGGTGAGAAACATAGGATAAATCATGCACCTATGGGACAGCTACTATTATTGTTGTTGTTACTATTATTATTATTTTTTTTCAAAATATATTGATTCTTTTATACAACAAGATACAGTAAAGACATTTAGAATGTTACAAAAAATGTAAAAATTCTGGAAAAATGAATAGTGGTTTCCATGATAAAAATATTAAGCAGCAAAAGGTTTATGCGTATAATAAGCACTGAATAGGCATATATGAATGATTTCTGAAGGATAATATAACACTAAAGACTGGAGGGGTGATGCTGAATACAGTTTTGCATCACAGAAATAAATAGCATTTTAAAATATTAAAATACAAAACATTTCTTAAGTTCTAAGTGTTATCATAATGTAACTCTTGTACTGTATTTTTGTCAAATAAATATAACCTTGATGAGCAGATAGACTTTTTAAAAAAAAAAATTTAAAGGGACAGTGCACCCAAAAATAAATTCTGTCTGCGACATGATGGTGAATAATTCATGAAAGAATTTAGTTTTTTGGTGAACTACCCATTTAGGAAATCTTGCCAACCCCAAACTTTTTTTAAAAATCACACTTGGTATCGCATCGCATTGATTTTGCGCTAAATGCAGAATCTACCCAAAACTCTCTTGCATTGTGACAGTGGTTTTTACACATTCAAGTGGCGTTTAGAAACGTGCGTTTCTGTTTTTAACTGAAAGGCTGAAATATTTTAATCTTTTACAGCTGTCATTGTACACAGAAAAGTTTGAAGAGTTTCAAAACACACTTTCCAAAAGCAACGAGGTGTTCACAACTTTCAAGCAAGAGATGGAAAAGGTAAATGACTGTGTATTCATTTTGAATGTAGGTCGTCGAGGGCATCATTGCATCTTTCCTAACATGAAGCGCACACCTCTGAAGCCTTTATGTAAAGGTGATTTAATCTGAATTTATATTTTCCCACAGATGACAAAGAAGATTAAGAAGCTGGAGAAGGAAACAACCATGTACAGATCACGATGGGAAAGTAGTAACAAAGCCCTGCTGGAAATGGCAGAAGAGGTGATTGTTTTGTCATATTTGACAGCTAAAGCTTTGTTACACCAGCTAAAAAAACCTTCTCTCTGTGTCCAACTGTAGAAAACTCATCGAGACAAGGATTTCGAAAGCCTGCAGGTGAAGGTGCAGCGACTGGAAAAGCTCTGTCGTGCATTACAGATAGAACGCAACGAGCTGAGCAAGAAAGTTCAGGGGGTCTCCACGGGCGTTGAGAGTAAGCCAGAAACGGAGACGGGGTCCCCATCAGAAGCCACAGACTCGGAGGAGGGCAGCCCTGTCCATCAGAACGCCGCAGAGACTCCGCAAAGCGCTTGCAGCCCGGCGTGCCACTGCGCTCCCGATTCAGAGGCCGAGACTCACAGAGAGGTTTGCTCGGCCCAGGATTGAGTCTCGCTGCTTGTGGGCGGCCAGGACACACACAATCCTTCCCGCCTCTACCAGACCCCCGACCCTCCATCGGCAGTCAGCGTCTGTTGTTTTCCACAGCGGAACCGCCGACTCGGCTGCTCCCGAGGGGTTTCATTGTGTCAGGGAAGATTGTGCCTTCAACATGATTCCTATGCTGCGTTTCTAATCTTTGGTTTTTATGTGGCTCGCTTGATTCCTCCCTATCTCCCCCGGAAGACTCCATATTTGCATTTAGAGGGGCATGGATGTTGCTGCTGTGTCGGAATGCTCAGTGTTTGTCCACTAAATGCTTGCGTCTTTTCGGTTTGGCTGAAATGGTGAAACGGCAATTGTGATGCGATTCTATTTCATTAAGTGTTTTTGTTTCATTTCTCGCCTTAAGTTGTTGTATCGGGTTAAATCTGCTTGTACACTTCCCAGCCACCCTCTTCCTTTCGGGTTTAAACCCCACAGATCATAGTTTGCACCAAACAAAGAATGTACGATTGGTTATTCGTCTTCACTACTCGGAGTTTAGAATTGTAGATGTAGAGCTAAGACTAACATTTGAGTTTCTTTTATGCTTTTGCACAACACTTGAATTTTGTCACGCGTATCTTTTAACTCAAGTTTACACCACCTTTAAACACCACTAGCTTCTTTAATTTAATATATCCAGCGTTGTAGATGCACTCCTTTACCATTCCATTAACGTCTAATTAGGAATGTGCACTTAAACGGTGTCACGACAGATGACATCTCATTCGGTGTGTGATTTCAGTTTGGACGGGTTTTCACGTTCAGTTGCTTCAGATACTGACTTTGTGGCTTACTAAATGTTTAACATATTCAAAACGTAAAAGAAGAAAAGCCCAGTTACGTCAGATTAAACGGGAAGATTCAAGGACACTCTATGCAATTCTAGCTCTGTTCATGTCATCTCGGTGTTGAGCTTGTGAGCAAAGAACTGACAGGCTGAGAAATGAATGTACGCTCCACACAAAGTGACTTAGTTTTGAGTAAATTTCAGCACTCTTGAATTTTTTTTTTTTCGTTCCCTCCAATACTTTTAAGAATTTGTAGTTTTTGTGCCCCTTCAGTAGCCTTGCTGAGTGGAGCACGAAAGTATCGATAAAGTGTGGAGCTTACTGTGCATCGAGTCATGGCCATGCAATCCCCTTCATATTTCATTCCAGTCGGTCAAGGTTTCTGTACAGGTTTAGATTTCGTTACAAGACGTTTGTGAACTGGTATGTGTGTGAAAATTGTTTTATTTTATTTGCTGGTCATTCGAATTTGACATTCCCATCATATAAGGAGGTACCAAAGATCTTTGTTCATTTGTTTCCCGCCACATCCTGTAATCATTTATTTGCGAATAAAAATACTAAGAAAATTAAAATGGGATTTCTGTATTCATTGTTGAAAGACTTAAATTTGCCTGCATGGTTGAGAAACTAAATTTTATGCTTAAAAGGGTTCCGGTTTTCCAATTTTAAGTTTTAGTAAGTAAAGTTAAATGTAGATATTTTGTAAATGTAAGTGTTAAAGTGGTACGCGTTTATGGTATTTATTTATATTAGTAATGCTCAGAAAGCCTGAATGTGAGTTTGTACTCTCGACACGGAACAAAACAATTTTTTTTAACTTGGCATTCTGATAAAACTGACTTGCCGGTTATGATCTCGCACGACAAACTTAAGTATATCAAAACCAAATAAATTACTTGTTGTTGCAGGGCGGACCGTTGGACGGTTTGTTGTTCGACAGGGACCTGTTTTCGCCTGTACCGGAAGTGACGTCCGTCTCTTCCGTTTGTAACCGGGCGCCGTTGAGCACGCGTACCGCGTACTGTTTTTTTTCTGCGGCAGGTTTAAATATAATTTCGGTTATATTCTGTCGATACAAACCCGGAGATAATGGTAAGTCTACCTCTGTATGTATTCGGAGCTGTTAAATGAGTCGCAGACACACCGGAACTCTTCTGGCCGGTGGTTTTATTAGCTAACAGATGCTAACTATTAGATTTGGCCAAATGTTAGATGCTTCAAATGATTGTGAAATTACACGCGTGACTTGGGACAATATGAAAAAAAAGACTACAGCGGCTGATGTAATTGCCTGTAACGCACCTAAATGAACATTAACATGCTTTATATTTCTTACAGAAACCCATTCTTCTCCAGGGCCATGAGAGGGCCATCACTCAGATCAAATACAACAGAGAAGGAGATCTCTTGTTCTCAGTAGCCAAGGATCCAGTAAGTAAAATAAAAAAAAAACTAGAAACGGGAAATACCACACTTGTTTTGGGGGGACTATTGTATTTTACGCGTGTGTTGTCGTTGTAGGTCGCGAATGTGTGGTACTCCGTCAATGGAGAAAGGCTCGGCACTTACAATGGACACACGGGAGCCGTCTGGTGCGTGGATGTGGACTGTATCCTTTCTAAAACATCTGCTGTACTGTGGGAGCGGTGCTTGATCGGGCTCATTCATTCTCGTTTTTCCTAATACACCTGCACTGTTGTTTACTGTGAGTGGGTTGTTTTTGGAAAGGTTTTTCTTAACATGTTTTGAAGGGGACACTAAGAACGTATTGACGGGATCCGCTGATAACAGCTGCAGGCTCTGGGACTGTGAGACAGGTTGGCAGTACACTATCAGTTACACACACCTCTTTATTTTATTCTTTGCTTTGGCGCACGACAACAAAAGTACAAATGTATTTTAATATTTCAAAAGTAAACTGCAATTAAACAGCTATTTCAGTCAAGAATTTTTATATTAGTATTAGAAGCTATATTAATTATATATAAATATATATATATGTATGTATGTATATATATATATATATATATATATATATACATATATATATATATATATATAAATGTAATTTTAAATATAAAATATAGTTCTTTTAGATATTACTATTCATTAATAAAACTTTATTAGCATACTGTTCTTCTTTCCCTTTTTATTATTTGCAGTAAATTAAAATAAAATGTAAGGAGAGGTTGAAGGAGGTCTATGTGTTGTCTTCCTCAGGAAAGCAGCTGGCTCTGCTGGAGACGAGCTCGGCGGTGAGGACGTGCGGCTTTGACTTCAGTGGGAACATCATAATGTTTTCAACAGACAAGCAGATGGGCTACCAGTGCTTCCTCAACTATTTCGACTTGCGAGACCCCCAACAGATCGGTTAGTATGTGACCGCCGCTGATTAGAGGTGGGGATGCTCCCTGTCAGACATATATAAAATGTAGTTTCTCTCCTACAGAGGACAACCAACCGTATATATCTGTTCCCTGCAACGAGTCAAAGATCACCAGCGCTGTGTGGGGTCCGCTGGGAGAGTTTGTGATTGCCGGCCATGAAAATGGAGAAATTAACCAGTTCAGTGCTAAGGTTTGTGCCTTTTGTTTCTCTTACACTAACTTTCAGAAGTTTGGGGTCAGTAAGAGGTCTTTTTTTCTTTATACATTTTTACTCAGTAAAGATGCATTAAATGGAGCAAAAGTGACTGTACGCTTTTTTTTTCATTTACATATATGCTATTCTATTCCATTCAAAAAAAAATTCGTTACGGTTTCCACAAAAATACTATTGTTTTACTAGTATAGTAGTAAATATTTAGAATGTTTAGCAGCTTTGTGTTTTTGACCAGATAAATGCAGGGCACTTCTTCCTGATTTAGTGCTGATATTTGTCTGTGTGTTTCTTCAGTCAGGGGAGATCCTGAAGAAGGCGAAGGAACACACCAAACAGATCAACGACATCCAGACGTCTGTGGATCTCACGATGGTCATCAGTGCCTCCAAAGACTGTACTGCCAAGGTTTGTGTTGTAAACTGAATGTGAAACTCTCAGGGATGATGCTGGGTTACTGTGACTCACGTACCGCTTCCTTCACTGTGCAGATGTTTGACTCCACAAACCTCGACCACATCAGAACCTTCAAGACAGAGCGACCCGTTAACTCCGCCGCCATCTCACCCATCATGGACCATGTAAGTCCCTGGAATCCGCTGTAGTTTCTCCCATGCCACAGTTCATTTTAACTGCCAGCGAGGCCTTTTCTACTTTGGCAATAGCAGAGATGTTCTGTGTTGCTCAGGTGGTGATGGGAGGCGGTCAGGAGGCGATGGAAGTCACCACCACGTCTACTAGGATCGGCAAATTTGAGGCCAGGTTAGTGCTCTCACGGTTATGAGTCTGTGTTAAATGTGGTCTTGAAATCACCAAACCGCATTGATTAAAGTCACACTATTATGGGTACGGGTTCATATTTTGGCTTTGGGAGTCTCAAACAAGTTGTTCACCATGAAACGGCTTGGGACTGGTTTTAAAAAGAAAATCATTTTATATACAGTGCACTTTCAGATTTAAAACTTTGCGGTATGTTTTCACAGGATATTACACACTGCATTAAAGCTCATTTTCAAATGTAAAAAAATTAAACCAATCTCTTTTAGGTTTTTCAATGCTGCTTATGAAGAGGAGTTTGGTCGTGTGAAGGGACACTTTGGCCCCATCAACTGTGTGGCCTTCCACCCGGATGGGAAAAGGTTAGGCCCTGCATTTGTTTTTCTATACCATTTATTCAGATTTGTAAGTGATTATGATATTTTTCCTTCATAATTTTGACACTCTTGCACCCACAGTTACAGCAGTGGAGGAGAGGATGGTTATGTCAGAATTCATTACTTCGACCCCCAGTATTTTGATTTTGAGCTTGAGATATAGTGACCGTCAGCATTCCCAACATCTAGGACAGATCACCATTTGATCACAGCGGAAACACCGGATTGAATTCACCAGGCTGAACACTGAGATTGATTTATAATGCATTTCATGCAACGTGTATTTAATACATTAAACATTCTGAATAAACTGGGCTTGAGATATAAAGTGAGCTGTTTGTAAAACATGCAGTTATCTCTCTACCTGTAGTCTTAGGTATCTTACATTACAAATTAAGCCTTAATCTAAAGTGTTAGGATATGTTTACAAATGACAGCAGTCAACTAAATTGGAGCAATAGTGCTTACTACAAAGGATGTAAAGTTTAAACAAAAACAAACTCCACAATAATCAGAATTATTATTTTATTTACCAAAGTCATTGTTATAATAAGGACATTTCACAACCACTGAACTCTGGAACTCCAAACGGCTATATCCTGTCAGTCTTCTGACCGACGTGCTAGCGTAACCACAACAGAAAAGAATCTGGAATCTAACAGCAATACAGCAAGCCTTTGCCATGCCCCACCAGACAGGGGAAGTTCAATACAGAGCCATCAAGACAGACATCTTAATAAAAACAAACATTTAACGCTTAAAAACGAGGTAAAGGACACTGTGTGCAAACAGCATCCGCAGAGAGAGAACTAAAGAGCGGCCATTAAGTGTCAATCCATGATTTAAAAAAAAAAAAAGAAAGGGGGGCAAGATTCCCATGATGGGAGGAAAAAAAAATGTGCTATCCTGGTCCTGTTTGAGGTGCTATCGTCGGTAAACAGTAACAGAAGGAAAACCGGTGGGAGGCAAACAAACATGGTTTGAAAAGCACAAGAAAATAAAGAGAAACATTTGTCATTTCACGCTTGTAAATGTAAAAACTTTTATACCGCTTCATTAGATTACAAATAGTAAAACGAGTCTTACAAAATAATTTACAGTCCTTAGCTCAGGACTAGAGCTAACACCTAGGATGTTTATGTGGTTTGACGTTTGAGAGGATGAGGGCGTATGACAAGTTCATGCATCCATGAGGACCACATGTCCTTCCTCAGACTGTTTTCAATTCCTCTTTTGGCCTGTGAATAAAAAACAACCCCACAGGAGATTTAGGAAGAACAGAAAACTCTAGGATGCAAATAAATAGTTGAAACGTGTGTGTGTGTGTATATATATATGAATAATATGGGGATGTAAGGGTTTTTTTTTTTTTTTTTTTAAATCATGCTAAAAAATAAGGAAAAATTTTCTGCATTACTCCACTCTTCAGCGTCACAATCCTTCTAAAAATCATTCTAATACAGCGATTTGCAGTTTACAAAACATTACCAATGCTATAGAGTTGTGCTTTTTTTTTTGCATAAACCATGAATCTCTCTTTAATCTTTTAGTAGAACGTTCAAAAGAACAGCATTTATTCCAAACAGAACTACTCTGTATTATACGGTGTTATTACAATCACTCTACATGCTCACATTTTAATGCATCAAAGAGATTTAGAAAACAGCTACAAAAAGGAGGTTTTATACAACCAGAAAACCTGAGCACATGTCATACGATGAGAGAGAACTTACCCCTTTGTGTCCATTTTTTCTTCTGTAGCTTTCTCTTCTTCTTTCACATCTGGTATCAAACAAGACGAATAAGTGTCAAAGAACAAACTTAATAAACTTACAAATTTAACCTGCTGTTACTGATATGAATGAGACTGAAATGAAAGAAACCGGCTGTACCTGTTGGCTCACCTTTCTTCTCTTCTCCATCCTTCTCTTCTTCGGTCTTCACTCGTTTAGGCTTCTTGTAATTGGCTGCATTTCTCCGGCCACCCTGTCCTTCGTCCTCAGAGTCTGAGAACTCCTCATCGCAGGCTATCCGCTTGTCGTGGGCGCGGACTAACGAAGAGAAAAACAAGCACTCATGCTTTGCAGAATTCAGACCTCAAACTAAACGCATTTGTCCGCATCGGCGCGCATTAAAAAGGGTCCACAACGAATGTGTTCAGGAGTATGTGAATAAAGGCGGCACTCACTGGAGATGCGTTTGTCAGGGTCATCCTCCTCATCTCCACTGTCTTCCTGAACAGCATCCTCTGGGATCGCCTGCATCTGAACCCCTGGAGCGTGAGGCAACATCCGCAGATTCTCAAACAGACGCTGTCTGTATAGAAATAAGAGAGGAGTCAGATACAAAACACTTGTTCAACGTACACCCTACAGAGACAAAGCAAATTAATTTATACATCTTAAAATAAGCATTTCAGGGGAAAATCAGTTGGGTTTTTTGAACAAAAATATTAAACCCAGTCCAACCAGAAACAGACATCATACTCTTTTAAACTGACTTTGCTGATCGATGGAGCGTCCTACTTACTTGATCTTTTCCAGATAGTCATTCGTGTTCTGATTGGTCATGTTAGAAGGACTGATGTGAAGCTTGAAATCGGGTCCGAAATACTCAAAGTAGTCATTGTATGGGAGCTCTGTTGGAACGAAAGGACGAGTTAAACGGTGTTCACTAGAGAGGACCAAACACGTGATGGTCTAACATGATGAGAGCGTCTCACCGTTGGGAATGGTGCTGTCCAGCGCTACAGCCGTCTCATAGGTCCAGCAGCGGGCCACGTTTCTGATGGTGTAGCCTCCACCTCCCAGCATGAGCAGGGGCAGGTTAAAGCTCTTCATGTACTCCACACACTTGGCGTGACCTGAGAAAGCCACAAAAGTTCAGTTAGACACAAACACCAGTCGTTTTAGAGATGCATTTGTGGATTAAGTTTGATACCTTTGATGGTGAGGTTAAAGCAGCCCAGTCTATCTCCAGACAGAGAGTCAGCGCCACACTGGAGCACCACAGCACTGGGCTGGTACATCTCCATCACTTTGGCCATGATCTGCACCACATTCAGAAACAAGAGACGTAAGACTCAAATTTCACTGCTTATTAAAGACAAGTGTGTTTTTGTTAACGCCCCAGAAGGTTTACAGACTCACAGGTTTGAATATGGCTTCGTAAGACTCATCATCTATACCATCCCTGAGCGGGTAATTGACAGCGTAGTATTTTCCCTTCCCTGCACCAATATCCTGATAAAAAGAGGGGGGAATATTAATACTCAGCTTAGTGTACCTTTTTAACCAGGAAGTAATTTAACTTGTAAGTACTTACTCTAAGGTCTCCAGTACCCGGGAAATACTCCCCATACTTGTGGAAGGACACAGTCATGACACGGTCTGTTGTGTAGAAAGCTTCCTCAACTCCATCCCCGTGATGAATGTCAATGTCAATGTAAAGCACTCTTTGATGGTACCTACACAGATTTAGAAGGCCTTTGGTTGAAATGGCAGTGTACGTTTTCTATTTAAGCAACCACAAACATCTCAAAATATACATTACTGGCCAAAATTCTGAATGTTTTATTTTTTTCAAATAGTGAAGTGCTTTTACTGCTTAATACAACCATGAGACACTACCAGAAAATTTTATAAACATGACCATAAAGTCTCACTCCTTTCTGTCATTGATGCTTAGTGGGGGACAATTTCCAGAGACTCGAGAGCACAGATACTTCGTAAACTGAACTAAACGATGACGTCACTGAATACAGTGATGAGCTGCTTTTAACTAAAAATTGAGTGTTCTTTTGCATTGACACACTACGTTATATTTAATACCGTGAAGCTGATTTGACAATCTGTATTCTTAAAAGCACTATATAAAAAATTAACGCGTAAATACTTGACAGACTAATAGTTTAATAACGTTTGTTTTATACATGCTATCATTTAATAAATTCTAAGAGAGGATATACTTTCCAAAAATATTAAGCAGCGAAAACAATTTAAAACATTGAACAATACATAACTGGAAGCAATAATGCTGAAAATTCAGCTTTGCATTAGAGGAATAAAATTACATTTTCCTGACTTACTGTATATTCTGCACTGGTGAATAGTGGAAGACATTTTTCAAAAACATTAATTCTTCCATTAACTTCTAACCAGTAGTGCATGTGTGTGCACATAAAAAAAAGCACTAAATGTATAGTTATCTGCAGTAGTTTCTTTTAAAGAGCATACTTGAGCAGCTCCAGAATGGCGAGTACGATGTCGTTAACGTAGCAGAATCCAGACGCCTCCGATTTCTTGGCATGATGAAGGCCTCCTGCCCAGTTAATGGCAATGTCTGTCTGCTGTTTGTTGAGTTTCACAGCCCCAGCTAAAAACGATTAGGATATATGGTTGAGAAAACACACAGGTGTAACTAACAACCTTTGAAAAGACTCAGTGAATTCTAAAAAGGAGAAAAATAAAATACTCACCAACAGATCCACCTGTTGAGAGCTGACAGAACTCAAATAAGCCATCAAAGACAGGACAATCCTCTCCTACATTAACTGCAGAGATAATAAAACATGTTCACCGAACATCCAACACAGCAACTTGCATCACGGTTAAACCCTACTGAGGTCTTTTTTTTTTTTTTTTTTTTTTGCATTTACGACATTTACACTTGAACATGTTGAGCAGGGAAAGCGAAACAGCAACTCACATCTCTGCATCTGCTTGCTGTACTCAGACATGTTGTCTGGGCGGATGGAACGGAGGAACTTGATGTAGTCGTCACTGTGATACTTGGTCATTTCTTCAGCGTTGGCTTTATGGGGCCGCTGAGCATGCAAACAAGTGAAGGTATCAGCACAGCCCAAACAAGAAGAAAGCATTAAAAAGAAGTGATTAACGCCTCTTACATAAATTTCCATTTTCCTATACAGCCCATAGTTGAGCAGGAGGTTGTGGGTCATGCGGATTCTGTGGGGTTTCATGGGATGACCCTGGCCATAGTAGTAATTTCCAACATCCCCTGGGAAAGAAGGAAAAAAAGTTAAAAAATTAAAAGGAAAAAAAAATTAGATTAAAAAAAATTATACGCACAAAGTTAAAAAACAATATTATTACAACAGACTCTTAAAAACGAACTTTAAAATGTTAACTAAACAAATGTTAAATTTATTCTACGAAAATATGCTTTGAAGGAAATCGGAATTATTGCTTAATTGAGTTTATGGAGTAGTCAATTTTTGCAACAGGCCTTGAACTAGACACAAAGCCAGCTGCACGTTTCTAAATTATCACTACTGCATTACAAACCTAATCATCTTATTCATCCGTGATTATAAAGGACAGGTGAGAGCAAAAACTGGGGAAAACGAAGACAAAACATCTCGCGCTATAAAGTAGAGCATCATTTAGACGCGCTAGGAGGGATACCGCTGCTAGCAGTGAAGACGTGAATAAAAGCAGCGAGCTCAATTCATTTGAACTCTTGCGGTCCATCACGTAAAGCTAATTTTATCGACGATGTACGCGCCAAACAAAGAATACGTGCGGTAAAGTGCACGTATATACACTGCACTTGCAAAAAAAGTGTGTGAATTGAGCTGGCGTTAACTCCATGCTGTGGTCTTGATGCTAACATTGAATAAGAACAACAGGATGAAGAGCTAGCACGCTAAGCTAGCACTAGCATTAGCGCCGTGCGGCTAAATCCGGCTAACAATTAGGCTGCGCTCGGGAACTTAAGCGTTGTGCAGAATATATCCAAAGCAGACGCTGCGTTTCATTTCTCTGACAATAACAGCTCAAAACATCGCCGGTAAAAATGCAATTCTTACCGTCATAATAATAGCAAACTTTCTTCTTTGTTCCTTGAGAACTCAGCGCCATTTTACCCTCCAATTACAGCCTGCGCCTGCCGGGCTTTCTGCGCACTGAGGAACTTCAATAGCAACTTGTCTCGGGGAGCTTTCAGCCAATCACAGTTGACGTTCCATCACGAAGGGCGTTGCCCTTGCGCGTCTCCGCCAATCATTTCTCTTGCTGTCTTAATCAAGTATTTAGTTTTAGTTGTACTTAATTCACAGCTGTAACGTCCGCTAGAATATAAAGATTCCGTAATGATTTTAACAGCTTACTTGTAATTATATTTTCTTGTCTTGTAATTGCCTAAAAAAATTAAGTCTGTAAGTACGCACAGGCTTTTCCCCTTAACAGCAATCACTGATAGGAAGTGCAGTGTAGAATATTCCATTGTTTGTTATCAAAAAATAAAGAGTGAAAACACAGCATATGCTGGTTGTTTTGGTATGTTTTGAAGCTGGGATTCTGGTTTAAGATGGTCGTGTGTTTAAGACCAGCACATGACCAGCTAAGGACCAGCAAAAACATGCATGTAAAACATACGATTATTATTATTATAATAATAGTAGCATTTATTTATTTTATTTTTTTGTGCCTGCACGTCAGTGTGACCGTTAACCAACTTCGGAAAATTGTATATATGCAAATATGTTCAAATGATAAAATATTATCTTTACATCTCAAAGAGTCTTCAAGTAAGTTTAAGGTCAAATGGTTTTACTGATAAGTTTGGGAAGCCCTGCATCTCGTAAACAAACATCAATACACATGAAAATAGTAAAGACAAGGTCTTCCAGGTTTTGCATATTTGCAGTTGTACATCAGCAGTGTTTACTAATTATTCATTTCAGACTTGGCATGAAGTTGAAGTTCAGAAACCTGGATCACTAATTATATAAATCACATTTAGCTGCATGGCCATTCTGTTAAGAATATTAATTGCTGCCATTGTGGAATAATATGTAATCCACAAAAGTAACTAATCTGATTAGTATTTTAAAAAGTTATGTAATCTAATTAGAAGTAATTTTTGGGAATCTGAATACATAATCCAGATTACATGCAATCAGTTACTACCCAGCAATGGGTAGATCACTTTAAAAAAAAATGCAGTCCGAACCTAACTTAATATTACTTTGTAATTTGTAGTTAGATTTGTAAACATTTATCATAGGGAATGGGAATATAATAGTCAAGATTTGAAGTGGATCGAAAAAGTTAATTCAAGTTGTTCTAAAACAAGGTTTTTAGTTCACAACTTTGATGAAAATTGTAAAATGTTGAGTATTTACAGGAGCATTTGGCCTCCATAATTCTTAAAGGGACACGCCACTATTTTCCAACTTCCATATAATGAAACAATTGGTTTTATCGTTTTCAGATCCATTCAGCCAATCTCTCACTTTGATGCATTTTAGCAAAGATTATTGAATCCCATTAGCATCTCACTTAAAAAAGTTACCAAGTTGACTCTTCTGTAGTTACACTGTGACAAAATCATCATGATCATCATCAGCAAGGTTCCTTGATTATTACACCAAAAGGGGAGTATAGTTCCTAGCCATATAGGCCTACATAATATCACATTTTTATTTTCTGTTGATCTTAGTACACAGTATTATTACAGAAGAGTCAAGTTTTAAAAAATAAAAATATCAAAACACTTTTTGAGCAAGATGCTAACGGCCTAAACAGATTCACCTATCTATGCTAAGCTGAAAGCACTATCGCCAGACCGGGAGATCGGCTGAATGCATTTGAAAACGGTAGAGGAGTTTAAAAACAGCCGAATGTTCCTTTAATGGATGAAGTCTTAGATCTAGCCTCTTGGCCAAACTGAGCCACTGAAGGGAGATCAAGACACGGATGGTCACTCTGGTTGAGCTCAAGATTCAAGAAGCCTTTATTGTCATTTCGTCCATATGTAGCTCATGCAGTGTACAATGAAATGAAACAACGTTTTCCAGGACCCCGTTGCTACATATAACAACAAAAACAACAGAAACAACACAGAGCTTCCAAAAATAAAAAAAGAAAACAGAGTATATACATACATATATATATATATATATATATATATATATATATATATATATATATATATATATATATACACACACAAATGTATTTTTTTTTACATAGGTTTGAAATCATTTATCATGACTTTGTAATTAGTGAAGGTCACTGAATGTTAATGACATATCATCAGCATATCCAGAATCACAAATTGATTGAGTGGTGATTTTGTACCAAAATTCAGAAGCATGGATTGCTGTTTAAAAATACATCACAAACGTGCATTTTTGAAACAGAATACACTAAAAAAAAAACACAAAAAAACAATAAAAGATTTAGTAGACTACTGCAGTTGCTCTGGCGTCCATACATGAACAAAAAGCCTCCTAAACACACAGTAAAGCACGGTTAAAGGACTCACTGACCATTAAAACAAATACTACTTCAAAGGATTGTCAGGGGTTGAGGAGATGCGCAGTTTTGAGATATCAAGGATACCAAATCTTTTGTTTATTTATTTACGTAATGTAAAATCGTTTGCAGTATGTAAGCTGATTTCACATTTAAGCAAATAAACTGCTTTAGAAAGAATAAAACAAGTTAGCCTACAACAGGAAAGCGTAAATACATCTTAGGTTATCAAAGACGTTGTTGCGCATCTGAATTTCAAATAACGATAATACAATTTTCCTCTTTTTAAAGTATGCTCAGACACAAGGAGATAAACATCACAAAACCTGTAAACGCATAAAAATAACAATAACAACAGCAACTGAATAAAACAGAAAACGCGCCACATTTTTCACATTAAAAGCAGCCCTAAATGGTGGGTTTTGAACAAAGACAAATCAGTGCACTCTCAGATGTGTTTCTCCCATTTATTTAATCCAATTATTGTAGAATGAATTCAGCCAGATGATGCATAGCCTATAAAATTATTAACTTATTTAGAAGAAAGAAGATTTATATTTCTAACAGTCAAACAAAAAATGCAGAGGGTTATATGTTTTAAGTGCTGATCCATTTATTAGTATTGGTGTCTCACACATGACGAGAGCGTTGTGTCAGAAGAGACATGCAATAAAACATCCTTTTTCAAAAACCTAAGTGCAATAAATATTTCTAAACATTTGCCCTTTGTCCAGGTCACCTGTGTGCTGCTCACGTGAAGCTGGAAAATGTTGCAAGAGTGACTGTAATAATTCAAATTAACGCATGGTGGCGCCATATGTTTATATTTGATCCCCCAATCCCTGGCGATAAATCTGTTGCCATTAATATCCAGACACAGACGGAATAAAAATAATAATAATAATTAAAAAAAAAAAAAATAAATATATATATATATATATATATATATATATATATATATATATTTTTTTTTTTTTTTTTTTTTTTTTTTGCTTAAAATGTGTGTTACTCATTGAAGGACGAGTGGGGGAAAAATCTGCCCAGTAGGCCATTAACTTATTATTTCACGTCTTTATTTTCGTACTGAATCGCTCTATCATTAGCTTCCTCAGATACCTTGCCTTGCTTAAAATTCTTCACAAAAGTTAATTTTGGAAGAAAATGCTAATCAATTAATTCAACTGGTTTGGACACAAGCAATCATTTTAAAAACAAGATGCCACCGAGGCGAAATCGTCCGAGCTTCAGTGAACCGTGAACGAAATGTGAAGCATTAGCATGTAACGAAATGCTAGACTATTTAATAAGATATTCTGTGCCATTTTCTTTGGCGCTCCAGTCTTATATTAAAGTATTTGTATATGAAATGGCGTACTCTGTGTAAAAACAGCCACGCTAACGAAGGCTTTCTGCGTGGCTCCTATGTTGTATAGCACGAATAAAGATGGATAAGATGTTAGATATTAATATTACGTGTCTACATGCCAAACGTAGGCCAAGTGGCTCATGAGTGACTTGTGACCGGTTCTGGGAGGGGGGCTTTACCTCAGAAAACAACCACCGCGAAGAAGGACAAACACAAAGTGAGCATCTGTAGGTAACCAACATTTATTTACCATTATCAACTTTACAATAAAACCAGTAACATCTTTAAACATTAGCAAAATAAAGAACAAAATTGGTCAAATGTATTTACAGAGACCAAAAAGCAGATCAAGGCTCACATTTAACACATAACAACTCTGCTTCTTTTAAAACTTCAAATGTGAACATAGCAAGCTCAAATGTGTTTTTATTTTGTTTTGTTTTTTTTTTTTTTAAAGCCAAGATGAAAATTAAAATGCGATTTCAAACAAACGAGACAAAGCCTTCTGGATATTTAAAATGGTTCTCTATACACCACAAAATACTTAAATTTGGGTTAAAATATAGGAATGTAGAAAGTTGGCAAGTCTTTTTCGATTTCCTTTTTTTTTTTTTTTTTAACAGTCATTATATGTGGTGATGTTGATCTTGAGCAATTCATCGGTATATAGTCGCATCTATTCGGCGGTGGGCTTGAAAGATGCTCCTCCTTGATCCCATCCTCAACTCGCTCTTGCGTTGACATCCCGCTTCCAAGAGGTTTTGGCCTTTCGCTCGGAATCCCGGATCTTTGAGCCATTATCAGGGAAGTGAACTAGTGAATCTAGTCTGTCATTTGTTATTAATCTTGAAGAAAGTGGCACGAGGAGTCTTTTTTTTTCTTCACATACATGTGTATATATACATATACATATATCCATGTATATATACATATGTATACATATACACATATATATAAATATATATTTTTTCTTGGAAAAACAGTTCACAAAGTCCTTTGTGAAGTACAATCACTCCTTCTGTTCGGATGGTGCAGTTGTTGAGCTGGTCTCCTCTGTTGGTTTTGTGGGCTCTGCGGCAGGTGCAGCAGCCTCTTCCTTGGGGGCAGCGGGCTCCTCGGCCTTGGCGGCGGGTTCCTCGGCCTTGGGGGTCTCGGCGGGGGCGGGTGTCTCCTCGGCCTTGGCCTCCTCCTCCTTCTTCTCCTCGGCGGCGGCCGCCTCGTTCTCCTCGGGCTTCTCTTCGGCGGCGGGGGCGGCCTCGGTGGCGGCTGCGGCGGCTTCTTCCTTCACCTCGGCGCTCTTCTTGTTCTTCTTGAGCGAGATGCCCTTGAACTTGAAGGAGTTCTTCAGGGAGAACTTCTTCTTCTTCTTCTTGGGGGTCTCCTTGGCGGGCTCACCCTCAGGTTTGGCGGCCTCGCCCTCGGCGGCGGGCGCGGGTTCGATGGCGTCGCCGGCTCCAGCCTCGGGCTCCTTGGCTGCCTCCGCGGAGCCGTTGGTGGTGGCGGCGTCCCCCTCAGCTTTGGCGGAGACGTCGCCGTTGGTCTTCACGTGGCCGTTCTCCTGGGAAAGGAAGAGGGAATCGTCGGTTTAATAATGCAACACAAACCAGCACGGGCTCGCTACGGCTGTGCTATACGCGCAGCGGGGCTTTCCTCGAATCGTCGACGGACACATCGGTGACTCGTCGCGTAAATAATGCATGTCTTCGAGGTGACGCCTTGCAGTAGCGCGCGCCGCCGCGCGAGGGCGATAGAGCCGCGCGCGACTCACACAATGCCGCCCGAGACGGCAGCCCTGGAACAAAAGACCCGAAGATCGAGCGGATTTGATTGAGCTCCGTTCGCCGTTTATCCGTCGACGACGGAATAGCCACAAACGTCGATTTGATAAAGCGACGCAAAATATGAGCACACTCATTGATAAGAACGGGCTTTGGTCGCATAAGAAAACCCCGGGAGCTTGACCGAACGTGGTCTCTCGCCTCGGTGTCTAGACTTTAAAGCCCGGGCGTCTGCAGTTCAGGGCTCCGCTCGCGCGCACAGACAAGAAATCGAGCAAATATCTCGGGCGTTTATCAAGCGTTTAGTGCGCGGAGCGGAAAAGGCGCAGTAAACAAATGGTAACCTAAACAAAAACAAAAAAAACGTGGGAAATGCATTTAGATTGATATATGGAATACCGTTTAAGGGTGAGTGGTTTCAAAACAATGCAGTGCGTTCTAAAACCCCGATTGCAACCACATTTTGCAAATTGATCGCAACCCCCTGCTGATAACCCATGCATAGTGAATGCGTGCAGCATCCTCCTACACGGGCGCTCGCATGGCAACAACAACGAGCGCTAAAACGGACTTTAAAGACGGTGAACGTGCAGGAAAAAGATCTCCGCTTTTTTTTTTTTTTTTTTTTTTTAGCGCGAGACGGAAAACCGCGTCTGATCAGAACAGTGCGATCCGCGCAGTGCCTCTCGGGTGAAATCGCCCGGTTTTCCCGCGTGTCGGAGACGCGAAATGATCGATAAGACGATGAATGAACGGTAAACTAGCATTTCTTTCTTTTTCGGTGCAAATCACCGTCTCCTCCGTTTTTCCATCACGCTCGGGAGCGACGGTTCGATCGCTGAGGCTGGTTTTGCAACTCTCGCCGAAGCACTTGTTGGTCAGATGTGGGTGTGTCGCAGATGGAGATGAATTACCTGTCCGTTAGTCTTGACGGCAGCCGGGTCAGCATCGGCGGCTTTCCCCTCCACAGCCACTCCTCCCTTTGATGCCTGGGATCCCATTATTCTTGATGTGGTTTTAAAGTAAATTAAAAAGAACTCAAATTCAGGTAGGTGGGGGAAAAATAATCCAGACCAACGGGCGTAACGTGCATCCAAAGGCGCAGGAAAGTTGGTGATTTTTTTTTTCCCTTTATGAGGAAAACTTGAGATGATCCACTCTCGTCTTCCAGCCGTGAGCGTCGAGGGCGACCTACTACTACCAGTTCTAGTGAACAGCGCTTCAAGATAACCCGAGGCCCCGCCCATGGGCGTGCCCCGCCAACGTCAACCAATCCGAAACGCGGCCCCGCCCATTATCGAGCGGTCCATGTCCCACCTCTTTTGATTTCGCATTAGGTCCATAGAAATAAAAAATGGCATCAAACTGGAGAGAAGATGGAAGCGACTGTGTGACTTGTTGAATTCTCCGGTTACTGAGAGCAGTTCAAGTTTAATTTAATCCGCTGAATGCGCTCTAAAACTAAAGCATTTAGGACTGGTGAATGTGCCTGTAGTTTATTATACTCGTCTGACTGTTTTTAAGGCGACACTGCCATTCAGTGATGAATATTAGTGCATGCTTTCACCTACTTCTCTGATAAACAACCTGTATGATTCATCGCTATTCATGCTCAACAGTGAATACTGTAGAAATGAGTTAACTGTTAGACCACGCTGTACACTGCCTTTGCATTTTGGCTTGTACAATTAGAGTATTTTTGCTCTTTAAATTTCTCTTCTAGATTGCGCATAATGATCATTTCAAGACAATATTTAGACCTGATATAGTACTCACTGTAGTGTTGAATTAGAAACCGATGCGTGCAAGAACAATTTCCGCTCGAAATGTTAAAACGTATTATGTTTTACAATGACTTGCATGACACGACATAAGCATGAATGTGAATAAATTGTGATTTACGAGTGTAACGCTTGGAATAAATACCGCAGCGAATAATATTTCCACGATAGCCGCATTAATAGGTAACATGAACTTGCACCAAACTTCCATAAAGTTCGAATGGGCTCATGACCTTCAGCATTAAGAAAAGCTACGAAAAGAGACGTCTCCCTCCATTCAAAAGTTGATAAGCTGATATGTTTTATGATCCTGTCTGTATGGTTGGTTCATTTTATTGTCCTCATTTAGCATGAGAACAGACCTCTGACCCATTTTAAGGCTAAGATCTAGCACAGTTTTATTGGTACTCACTGTTTATATTGATTATCAGATCCTCTCAAGGTGCCACTGAGGATTTCCCGAGACATATTACACAACATATTAATCATTCTCCCATTTCTCCTCTCGTCGCGTACACCTCTTGTTTTCTCTCTCTCTCTCTCTTTGGCCTTGTAAATGACATAAAGTCTAAACTGTTTGTGGAGGAATGCGAGGCATGCGAGCGCTCATGAAGAATGTTTCACCGCATCTGCATCTCGCCACTTTCTCAGAATGTCCAGAACCTCAGGGAGGGGGATCGGGGCAGAATACGTTTCTTGTGCGTGTCAGATGAGAGAATGTAATGAATAAGCTCATATACTGAAACAGTCTCCTCTTCTTCTCCGGGGAGAGAGTTGGGGGGTTGGGTGTGATGGAGTGAGGGGGGGGGTTTCTTGTGCCCGGAGCTTTTGTGATGTGGTTCATTTTCTTGATGACGGGTCAGGACACATCACCTCATCATCCATGCGTCAGACTCTCGCTTTCCCCTTTCCTAATGGCTCAAAGGCCTTTATTGTGGCCAGATCATTCGAGAGTCGGAGGGAAGAATGAACGGCCGGCGTCCTCCGGAGCGAGGCCTGCAGTTCGCACCTTCCTTACAGCAGAGAGTCTTCTTTGGCCTAGCGTTTCAATCCCTGCGGAGATGCGCGGCCAGACAACAAATAGCTCCTGCAGGAGCAACATCTCGCATATGAATGTCAATGGGTGTGTTGATATGCCAGTGATAGGCCCATCAGACCGGGCAGGGCATGTGAGAACTGTTTTTCAGTCACCGGTGCGCTCTGTGACTGTTTTGACCACAGCAGGGAGCAAGAGAGGGAGGATGGTGAGGGTGTGAATACGGGGGTTGGTTGCCCTAAAGCATCATGAACTCAACTGAAACTAGATGCTGACTTTACAGAGTCCAGTGCAGGGGACGCTGGGGGAAATTTGCCAAGGAAAGAATAAATGACACATTCAAGTCTCATAGAATTGTTCCCAACCAAAGCAGAGTTTTTTTGGTAGGCTCAGTGGTAACCACTGCGACCTTTAGGTCAAGTGAGCAGAGTTCACATTCCTCTGAGTTTCCCAGATCCCCCTTGGTGCCTTTAACAGGCTTCTGAGCCGATGTGCTGCCCGTCTCAGTGGCGATATCTCAATGTTTATCAGTCTTTTGTTACATGTGTCGTGGAAGAACTAAAACACAATCAAGACATGCATCTTCGGTGGCGTTTCTTCTTTTCATTTCTATTCAAAGACAGAGCGATGCATTAAATGAAACAGCAATTAATGTGCATTAAAAATGTGTTTTTTCAATGTTTTCGAGGTTATACTCACCAAGGCTGCATTTACGTATTTGATCAAAAGTATTGTAAAAAGCAGTAATATATCCATATATATATATATATATATATATATATATATATATATATATATATATATATATATATATATATATATATATATATAACTTTGTGTAGTGTACATTTCATTTATTTTTAAATTGAAAAATCACAAAAAAATTAATAATGTGATATTTTTGAGTTGTCATAGATCAAAGGTCATATATTTAAAAGACTTTAAAATGACTCATGAATCAAACTTTAACAGTTTTTGATAACAATTTTGATATATGCTATATATATATATATATATATATATATATATATATATATATATATATATATATATATATATACACATTCTGCCCCGCTGACCATCAAGCTGTGGTTTTCCAAGATTTGAAAAATCTTCATTTAGATCTTGGAAAGCGCACGGAGCTTCATTCCATCTACGGCCGTAGATGGGCAGATAACCAAAAACATGTCTGTGTGTCGCGCATGAAACATGGGCTAAACAGCAGCATGCTCTCAGGAGCATGTGAGCTCCAGCGTGTGATCGATTCGAGCCACGATAATTATATAGGTTATGTTATTTTGTATAAGACCAAAGGCAAGGCTTCATGACTCAGCAGAAGACACCACACTCAGGGTCTCCTCCGGGTGTGAGAGGCGAGCGCTTAGAGACAGAGTGCACTTTTAAACTTTAAACTCAGCTGTCTGGAAGAGAAGTCAGCACATGTTGTTGCTCCGGTGTCCTCTGAGCAAACTTCGCCCCCGATGGAAGTGAGAGCACGGGGGAGGACATCAAGGGGAGGTGCGTGACCCACTCCAACTCTGTCTATTTCTGATGCTTAATAGCATATCTCTCTCTCTAAGATACGGCCTAGGGGCAGTTGACTGGTTTCTGCTATACTCGACGTGGGGCATCTTATCTCTTTCTTGTTTTTTTCTTCACAACACTCAATGGCCCTTTTTGTTTGGTTGCCCAGATTTCATGCCTGAACACAGAGTGAGATTTATATCCTCAAAAGGCCCTATTGTTCTCCATTCAGAAGGCAACTGATGAGCATCACAAGCTGGGATGAGGGGAGGGAAAGGAGAGAGAGAAAGAGCCAGAAGAGAGATGTAACATTGCATTGCTTAATAAATCGATGTATCACAAATTACTCACTCGATACAGTTTCACACATCGACAAGTTTACACAAACATCCCTTTTTCTTCTTCCTGTTAAGCGACAGATTTGACTAAACAGTTTTTGCCAGCTGTGGAAACTTCTGTGTTGCAAAAGAATGGTGCCATTTTTGAATTTTTCCTTTTTTTAATAAATTTTCTGGTTTCCACACCAGAGGTGACTTTTAGCTCATTAAACGTCCTCTGCTATTATCCAAAACATGACTGCTGCTTTAATCTGGCAGTCGTCATCGATCAGTAAGACGAGATCAGAATCTCTGGAGACAATGGCAGCATATGGTATGGATTTTTAAGAGACAGATGTTCAACTCAGGCAAAGATGAAGGCAAGAAAATAATCTTGACTTTAGCTTTGAGCTTTAGTGTGCTGGAGGGTCAAAGGCCAAAGGGTCACTCATCTCTGGGACGCTTTCTTAGATGTTTCATATAAGGCCTGACTAACATGTCACAATAATAAACTATCTGGTCTGAAAACAAAGTTTGGAGAGCTTCACCACACGTCACCCTACTTGCAGCTCCTTATCCTCCAGGTCTCAATGCAGTTAAAACATCTTTTAGCAGTTTATCACGTAAAAAGCATTTTGTAATCAAAGATAACACACTAAATTTGAATATTCAATATTGGACAGGGCAGAAAAGTTCAACCAAAAACTTTTCTAATTTTTCTAAAGGCGGAATTTTAAAAAATGATCTTTCTTTGATCATACAGTGAAAGTTGATGTTGTTTAATGCTGTTTTAGACCCAATCGCCAAGGACAAAAAAAGTTTAAAATTGTTTTGTGTTCAACAGAACAAAGCCATATAAGTTTTGAACGACATAGGGGTGAGTAATTTATGAGATTTTCTCTTTTTTTATTTTTATACCAAAATGGAAACACAAAGCAGCTTTTTCATCTACCGTCATTAAGTTTTTCTTAAACCTAAAAGCTTAATGTCACTATGATTTTGTGTATGGAAAAGAGCAGAGAAATATCTTTGAAATAACATTTTCTTGTTCAACATAAGAAATGTATATATATATATATATATATATATATATAAATAGTCTGTTTATTAGTACTTGATTCTACTGCATGCCTAAAATGAAGAGTAATACTTGAAAATAGGTAACACTTGTTAACTATTAATGACTTTTCCCTCAATAAATTCCTAATTTTCTGCTTATTAATAGTCATGTAGAATAAGTCATTAATATGTACTTAGATAGCTGTAATAAATGGTTAATTTAGGTCTAATAAATAATAATATTCTAGTAACATGCATGCTACTAAGCACCTAATAGGTGTAACCATAAAATTAAGTGTTAGCAACTTAATTACTATAACAACTCCTTTACTATTAATAAGCAGCAAATTATGATTTTGTTGAGGTAAATGTTCTCTAATCTAAAATGTTTTGGTGAACTTTCCATTTAAGCCAGGACTTTTCATCATTCCCCGTGGTAAATTCCCTAAACGAGGGACTTTAATCCATCGAACATTCCTTTCGGTTTCCTTGAAAAGGACATGCAGCATTTCAATGCACCAGCACTGGGCAAATGTTAGTTCCGCATTGACGCCGACCCTGGAAAACACCTGCTGTCCCCACACGTACAATGAGAAGCATTGGTGATGCTGTGGCAGATACGCACCCCACCTGTGTTTGCAAAGTAACTGACACGTGGTAAAAGCCTAAGGTGCTTTCTGCGCCGTGACATTCACTGGGAATCCCTCAGATGAGTTCATTATTGCGACATTTACTCTCAGAGTGTGGCTTTCACTTTCGCTTGTCACATCACAGCCGTGTCAGTTTCTGCTTTTACTTTCCCTTTTTTGTGTAACCTGCCCACAACGGGCTGCATCAGCAGTATCTGGGAAATTCCATACGGCGAATACCAGCAAATATGCCAATTAGCCATTAAACAGAGCGAGATCAAATTTACACGGGCATTCCTGCCTCAGTAAGTACCCAGCTATTCATTGAGCGGAAGGTCCTATATTACATTAGAGGTGACTGTCGGTCATCTAATAGTGTTTACTTCGTATTTGCGCGCTCATTCCGCGACAGCCGAGCCCTTCTCGATAACCCAGCTGTTTAAATCTCAAAACAAGGTGGATTTGTTATTTAAATGTTATTATCTACCACCTATCATACATTCTCCTGACCACTAATGAGTCACACAATGGCCCTCATGTCCTTTCGCGTGGAGACACTGAAGCGTCTGTCTTACTGCAATCTCCAAATGAGAAAAATGGTTTGTTTACCGCATGGAGGAGAGATACTGTGAATTGAATTACGACGCTGCTCAAGCTGTCTGTGCATTGTGAACAGATGTATGTCTTTCACATGCTGGTGCTCTCTGGCACCCTTCACACCTGGTTTTTGGTGATTGGAGCATAATCGGATTTGACTGCATTAAAAGCCAGGTCACAATGTATCATGATCGAATCAATGAAACCGCATTGAGAGGTTGTCATTGATGGATTCAGAACATATTGCACAAATATGAGGTAAAGCTACTGCATTTTCACTATCTGTATGAGTAGGCTTCCTTACAGAGGTTCTGCGACAAGTAATAAATATCTGTCAGACCAGGATGGCATGTTTTTTTAGTCTTTTCCAATATATATATATTTATTTAAACATATTTAAATATAAATGTTGCAATCCGAAAACTGATTAAATAAACCATATTTAATGTTATTAAACTTAAAATCTTTAATTTCCTCAAGAAATCTTCAGTTATTTGTTTTGCTTGGGCCTTCTTTTAAAATTTTTCCACTTTTTTTGGTAGTAGAATATGTTTTGTATGAATGTGTACAGAAACTATTTATACATTCA